>NW_027507903.1:45552745-45803920 GCF_037356315.1 Lithobates pipiens | reverse complement strand
CCTCTCTCACACTCATCGTCACCTTTTCGCCCCTCCCCCCACACTCATCCCCCCCACACTCATCGACCCCTTCACACCACCCACATTCATCATCCCCCTTCGCCCCCTCCCCCCAACACTCCTCCTCCCCATCACACCCCACCACACTTATCCTCCCTTTCACCCCCTCCCCCCCACACTCATCGTCCCCTTCGCCCCCTCCCCCCACACTCATCATCCCCTTCACACCCCCCCACACTGATCCTCTCCTTTACATCCCTAACACAAATCCTCCCTTTCACACCCCCCACACTCATCCTCCCCTTCACAACGCCCCCCCCCACACTCATCCTCCCCTTCGCATCCCCCACACTCATCCTCCCCTCCGCACCCCCTCCCAGACTCATCCTCTCTGTCACACCCCCCACATTCATCCTCCCCACCTGCCGCCTGACAAGTCGCGTCCCGTTCTTTACAATGGAACCGTTCTAATCGGAGCGACACAAAGTCATTCCAACTTAGAAAAAGGTTCCTGTACGACTTTGGGGGTGACTTGAGGCGACTTGCATTTGACTTCTATAGAGAAGTCATTTTGAAAGTCACCGCAGCTGTCGTGTCCAGGTCGCCTTAGGCAGTCGCGCTGCCTCAGTGTGAACCGGACACTAAGCCCGTCCAGTCCAGAGGAGCGCTGCCTTCACCTTGGTTAAACATCACAGAAACATACTCCTGCGATCCTGTTCAAGACTTGCTTTGCTGACATTCCTTCTGGCTCCAGATCCTGCTTGCTTTTCCACTACTTTAATCCCTGACTTCTGGCTTGGCTGACTATCTGTTCTGGTTACTAACTTTGGCTATGTTTTGACTATGTTTTGTTATTTTTACTTTTATTATTAAACAAGTGTGATTTAATTGTACTTCTGTCTCAGCCTGATTTTCATGGTTCCTGACATCCTCCCCTTCTGCCCCCCACCACTTTCACTCATCCTCCCCTTCACCCCCCTCCACACACACTAATCCCCTCATTCTCCCCCACCCCTTCACTCATTCTCCCCTACACACTCCACTACGCTCATCCTCCCATCTCATCTTCCATATGCTCACATTCACCCCCTACACTCATCCTCCATATCCTCACCTTTACCATGGGGAAAAGGTGCTTTGGGTGGGGGGCTGCAAAGCCACCAGTCCCAAAGCACCCACCCCTCCATGTTGAGGGCATGTGGCCTGGTATGGTCTAAAAGGGGGGGCACGCCCTCCCCCCTTTCCTGACCTGCTGGGCTGCATGCTCAGATGAGGGTCTGGTATAGATTTTGGGGGAGACCCCACGCCATTTTTTTTCTTTTTGGATGTGGGTTTTGGGTGAGGGCTTCCCTTCAAGATCCGTACCAGACTCAAAGCCGGATCCCATTCTTTTGAAGTCACATGGAAGTCATAGCCTAAGTTAGGCTGACCCGACTTCCCCGTTTTCCGGGGACAGTCCCCAGATTTGGGACGCTCTCCCGGGACCAAATATGTACCCGGTTTTATCCCCGGATTTGGCACGGCAGCAGCCATGGCATTATTTTTCATCTGCTTAGTCTCAGGTACTTCCACATTTTAGCTCCGGGGAGTGCCTGTTACCCATCCCATCAGCACTTCCTGGCTCCTCCCTCACTCCACCGCCTGTCCAGTCAGACAATCCGCCTCAAAATTGGTGTCTGCCCAACCCCGCCCACACTCTAGCCTCCTGCATGCAGTGCATGCACTGTGCTCAGCCTACTTGTGAAAACCAGCCTGAGAGGGGGGCATAATTGGGTGAGTGAGCCTTTCTCTCCATGAACAGCTCTCCTCTCTCACCAGACCTCTTTGCTACATTTTGTTTTTCTCCATGTGCAGACTTGGGGGGGGGGGGATTGTGCAGGACTGGGGGGTTTTGTGCTGACTGGGGGGGATTGTACTGACTGACTGTGGGGGTTGTGCAGACTGGTGGGGTCTGTGCTGACTGGGGGGATTGTGCTGACTGGGGGGTGTTGTGCTGACTGGGGGGTGTTGTGCTGACTGGGGGGTGTTGTGCTGACTGGGAGGGATTGTGCACACTGGTGGGGGGAGATTGTGCTGACTGGGGGAGGGATTGTGTAGACTGGGGGGAGGTGAGTTGTCCCAGACTGGGGGGGGGGGGGATTGTGCAGACTGGGTGGGGTTGTGCAGACTGGGGAGGGATTGTGCAGACTGGGGTGGGTTGTGCAGACTGGGGAGGGATTGTGCAGACTGGGGCGGAGGGATTTTGGCAGACTGGGCAGGGGGGATTGTGCAGACTGGGGGGCTACACAGTACTCTGAGAGGAGGCCTGTAATGTGCACAGTGCTCTGGAGGGTGGTATGAATGGAGCCCTGTAATGTACACAGTGCCCTAGACGGTGGTATGAAGTATTTTTATTTTTATCTCATGGACGAAATGTGAGGAATAATGTATATATCGTACAATCATTCCATAAACACATACCACATACACTGCATACATAATTTGAGGAAAATATGCTTATAAAATAGTTTACCATTTGCCAATAAAAAAAATAAATAAATATGTCCCTGGATTTCATTTTGAAAATCTGGTCACTTTAGCATAAATGGTTATCTTCAACTTCTTCATTTTGTGAGATAAACACACAATATGCAGCACATGTCACCACCATTAGCAGCTCACCCCACTATTTGACCTAGTGTACGCTCAATAGGTCACTTACCCATATCCCTTTAAAGTGGTAGTAAAGGCCTTTGGTTATGTTTGACCTACAGGTAAGCCTATAAAAAGTCTTACCTGTAGGTACTGTAAATATCTCTTAAACGTGCCCTGTTTAGAAGATATTTACTTGTGAAGCTGCGGGTGATGTCATCGGTGCATATTCTCTGAGGGAACAGCATACCCCTGCTGTTCCCTCAGAGCCCTGTGCCGTAAACAGTGATTCCTGCGTGCATGCATGGGAGGGACATCATCACAGATCATCCATTCAATGGACCGGAGCCTGCAAACTCAGAAGGAATACTGGGTGAAGATGGAAACTGTCAGCGGTGACAGCAGGCCACTGAAGGATTTTGTTTTAAGGTATTTTTCGCATAATGTGCACATATGCGATGCATACAAGCACATTATGACACTGCCGTGCAGGAGAAACGTTTTTTTTCCAAGTTTGCAACCGCTTTAACCAATTGCCGCCCTCCCATCATCATATGACGGCTGGGCGCTGTGGCCCTCGTTCTGGGTGGGCGTCATATGAAGTCCGTCCATTTAAACAGGGCATGTGTGCGTGCAACCCTGTACTGTCGGTGGCGGCATGTCACCGGGACACCGCTTGTCACCGATGGGGGTGAACAGCCATTGGGCATGGCTGTTTATCATGTGATCGGCCATGATGTCATCACAGCCGATCACAGATGGTACTTCCCCCTTTCACGTGGCACATTCCCGCGACCGCTAACGCGCCGCTTGTGCACGTCAGTGGCGCATGTACCCGCATGTACCGTACCATTGGCCAGTGACTGTCTGCCACGTGATCAGCCGATCGCTAAATGTAAACACTAAGGCCGCGTACACACGGGCGGATTGTCTGCCCAACTAAGTTTGTCAGACAATCCGACAGACAGTCCGTCCAACTTTCGAATGAATGGACTTGACCACACACGATGAACAGACAGTCCGCTGAAAGCTTGCGCGATGACGTGTACAGCACGTACGACGGGAGTAGAATACGACGTCCAATACACTGCAATGCAACCTTCGGCGTGTAAATCCTTTCTGAGCATGCGCCATACTTAGTCCGTCCAACTTGCCTACACACGAGCGGACTGTCCGCTGAAACCAAGTTTGGACGGACAAAATTACGGAAATTCCGAAAGACTTAGTCCGCCAGACTGTCCGCTGAAAAAGTCCGCTGAAGCCCACACACGAGCGGACTGTCCGCTGAAACACGTTTCAGCGGACTAAGTTGGACGGACAATCCTCTCATGTGTACGTGGCCTAACTGTTACCGGCTCTTCCCTCCTCACACACCGTTTCCAGTGTGAGGAGAGAAGAACCAGGAGCAGTGAGTTACAGATCTGTGTTCTGCAATATCTGAACCAAGCACAACACTTGTCACATAGCCCCCCCCATTGTCACCTGTCACCCAACAGTCACCACAGCCACCCCATAAAGTGCACCTGTTACATAAGAGACTGCCATCAGTGACCATCAGCGGTGCACCCGTAACCCATCAGTGACCGTGGCCTGTCACCTGTCACCCATCAGTGACCATGGCCAGTCACCCATCACTCGTCACCCCACAGTGACTGTGACCTGTCGCTCCCATCAGTGACCGTCACCCATCGGTGACCATCACCTGTCACCTGTCAGTGACCATCACCCACCAGTGACCATCACCGTCACCTGTTAGTGACCGTCACCTGTCAGTGACCATCACCCTTCACCAGTCAGTGACCATCACCGTCACCTGTTAGTGACCATCACCTGTCAGTGACCATAACCCTTCACCAGTCAGTGACCATCACCCCTCACCCGTCAGTGACCCTCACCCGTCAGTGACCATCACCCGTCAGTGACAATCGACCATCACCCGTCAGTGACCATCAACCGTCAGTGATCATCACCCATCACCGTCTGTGGTCTGTCACTCATCAGTGACCATCGTCCATCAAACATCAGTGACCATCGCCCATCGCACCATCATCACCTATCAGTGAACGTCACCTGCCACCCTTCGCACAGCCCATCGGTGACCGTCACCTGCCACCCATCACACAGCCATCATGCCCAAAAGAGTATACTATACAGCAGTGAGGAGGTGTTCCAGACCCTCTCCATGACTAATGAGAGCAGCAGGAAGTTCTCATCAGATTCCAATGGCAATTCTGATTCCGAATCAAATTCGGCATTTGAATTGATTGAGAGTAGGGGATTGGCAAATAATTCAGAGGAGGACCGACAATTTTGAAAAAAAATAAAAAAAAATATTTTTTACTTCCTGCTGTAAAACATATCCAATAAAAAAAAAAAAAGTTATAGTGTCTACAAATTATGGTATATATACTGAAATTCTTTTTTTTTTTTTTTTAAATAGTAATAGCAGTGACTTATAGCGGGACATGCGATATTGTGACGCACAGTCAAATACTAACTGACACTTTGTGGGCACCAGTGACACTAATACAGTGATGCGTGCTAAAAATATGCACCATCACTGTGCTAATTACACAAGCTGGGAAGGGGGTTAAACATCTAGGGCGATCAAAGACTTAACTGTGTGCCTAGCCAGTGTTTTACTGTACCATGTGTGCTGCTTTTACTCAGGAAAGTGATGGATTTTATTCCCTGCTCTGTGGGTACACAAATTCCATCCCTTCCCCTCTGTCAAAACAGAAATCTGCCTTGTTTACATAGGCAGAGTTTGGTTCTGTATCTCTACCTGATGATCGGCGGGTGCCGCCACCCAAAGATCCGCTTCTGCTGTGAGTAATCTACCTGTAGCAGCAAACCTTTTATGGGTGGTCCTTAACTGGTTAAAAGACTGCAGGATCGTTTGTCACATGAATGAATGAAGAAGCACAAAGATATGGATTAATCTATGATTGTACAGTATATACTTTTGTCATTTTTTTATTTTTTTTTAATTACATTTTATTAGTGGCTTTCATTTTTTTCACTATTTGTATTTTCATACTGGTATTTGCATGATATTTAACAGACCAAGCAGCTTTCTGAAAATGCTAGTTTCCTTATGTAGCACTAACCTCCGAAGGAGCTGCTGGTTATTTTTGGGCTTACCATTACCTTCTTTTCTCCTTGTGGCACGTCCACAGGATGTCCCGTGGTAAATATCCCAGTGACTAGAGACTGACGACAGATCCACTTGAATGGATTTTATTTGCAAAACTCAGTCAACTAAACAGTCTTTCAACTTGGGATCAGAGGGTTGGAAAGGAAGTTATGTCAAAGTCCAAAAACATTAAAGAACTTGCTTGCTTTGACTACATCCAGTGAATAGCCATTCGCAGCTGGATGAACTCTCAAGTTGGACAGTCCCTCTCTCACAAGGCCCAGCAGCCAACAAGGTGATTACTCGGGAACAAAGTCTTTGTCACAGACGTTGTTGCAGAACTTGTAGGGAAACTAAGCTTTAGAACACTTGTAGTATACCTGGATGGATCTTTCAGCCTGCTTGGCGATATCCACAAGACCGGATTCTCTCGGTTACTTCAGCCCTTCAAGGCTCTTGTTAAGAAAACCAACCCATACGTGGTGTTCTTCTAAAGAGTCCTCCCCTGGAATGCTCGAAGTACAATGGGTGTCTCCCGAACCGGAGATGGCACCCAACCATCTCAGAATCTTCCTTTAGTTTCCTTGCCTCTGGCTAGCCAGCCCCGAGACATTAAAGTCAGGTGGATCCTTACCCCAGGCCATAGCCTTCCTGGGGGCTGGTCAGGAGGACCAGGACCATGTAATCAGCACTTCATACTGGACCGGAACCCCAAACCATGTGACATCCGCATCTTAAATACCCTCTCCCAGAGGGCACAGCGAGAGGGCCACTCCCACTGACCTGACTCCGAAAGAGAGTAACTTAAGCGCCAGACCAGACACTAGTTCCATGCCTGCCACAAGAGACAGTGCCCCCTGTGGCCAGGCTGAACATCTCACAGTCCAGTCAGACTGATACAGAGGTCCAATTTAGACAAATAAAACCCAAACCAAACTGCAGTTTAGGTAAAGTTTAACTTTGAAAAATGCATAGCGCGTGCTCTTCGGGAGCCGCCGCTACACTTATATCCTCTGTTCCTTTGAAACATTGACCAAGAACAAGAATAAAGAACGAGAAAGCAAAAGTGAAGTCATAGCTCCTAACCTGTTTAAGCCCTTGTACACACGGTCGGACATTCTGACAACCAAATCCGTTGGATTTTGTCCGAAACTGTTGCATACACACGGTCGGACAAAGTTGTCGGAAAATCCGATTGTACATAACGTGATGACGTTATTTCGTTACGACGGGACTACCATCAGGCTAGTAGCCAATAGCTTTGGTCTAGGAATTTGATCTGAACATGCGTGGCACTTTGTCCGTAGGAGTATGTCTGATCGGAGCATTTTGTCGGAAAAGTTGGTCCATCGGATATTCCGACGGAAACAGTCCGGTGGAGACCACACACAGTCGGAATATCCGACAAAATGGTCCGATAGGACACATTCCGTCGGAATCTCCGACCGTGTGTACAAGGGCTACTAGCTCCAGGTCAGGGACTGGGACAGTACTGGAGCCACTGGTTTAGCATGACATCCAGGTGACTAGTATTATCAGAGGGTGATATTGGCAGTGGCAGCCTTCATACTTCCTTAATACATTTTTATTCATTTTATTGCTAATTTAAAAAATGCTTACCTGCATTGCTGGTCCATGCCGCCTATCTTAGCTCTGTTTAACCACTTGCCGACCGCCGCACGACGATATACGTCGGCAGAATGGCACGGGCAGGCATATGGGCGTATATATAAGTCCCTGCCTGCCCGCGGGTGGGGGGCCCGATCGGGCCCCCCCCCGGTGCCTGCGGCGGTCGGCATTCCTTCGAGAGCGATCCGGGATGAGGGGGCGGCCATTCATTCATGGCCACCCCCTCGCGATCGCTCTCGACGAATGGAAATCCCCGGTGACATCACTTCCTCTCCTGTAATGTAAACACAGGAGAGGAAGTGATGTATTCTCTCCTCCGTGTCGGTATTTTTCGTTCCGACACGGAGGAGAGCGGATCGGTGAGTTGCACCAACACTCTACACACAGAGTAGAACATGCCAGGCACACTCACACCCCCCCTTTACCCCCCGATCACCCCCCCAATTACCCCTGCCCCCCAGTCACAGTGACACCAATGTCATTTTTTTTTTTTTTTTTTTGCATTGGTGTCATTTGTGACTGTAATAACTGTTAGGGCAGTTAGAGTTAGCCCCCTTTAGTTCTAATGTGCCCCCCTAACCCCCCCCAATAAAGGTTTAACCCCGTGATCACCCCCCGTCGCCAGTGTCACTAAGGCTGGGTTCACATTGCAGCGGTTTATGAGAACGAATGTGATTCGCACCGCACTGCAGTGCAAATCACATCCGATCTCTGTGCGATTCGAGTTCAGCCATTCGCCGCACCCGCCGCACCCGCCACACCCGCCGCAAATTCGCACGGGACCCTTTTTTTGGCCCGCAGCAGAATCGGATCGCATGGGTGTTCACACCATGCGATCCGAGTTTGCAGATCGCACTGCGATATGCGAACTGATCTGGGGGTGTCAGTAACATTTCACTGACACTCCCAGCAGTTCGCATAGGGCAGTGTGAACTGCCGCCGGGAGGCATGCGATGCGGGAACCCGCCGCGGATTCGCGGCGTTTCCGCATCGCTCCAGTGTGGACCCAGCCTAATAAGCGATCATTTTTCTGATCGCCGTATTAGTGTCACAGGTGACGCTAGTTAGGCAGGTAGGTATTTAGGTTCGCCGCAGCTTTTTATAGCGCCAGGGACCCCCATATACTACCGCATAAAGCCCCCTGATTGCCCCCTAGTTAACCCTTTCACCTGTGATCACCATATAACTGTTACAGGTGACGCTGGTTGGTTAGTTATTTTTTTATAGTTTCAGGGCACCCGCCATTTATTACCTAATAAAGGTTTAACCCCCTGATCACCCGGCGGGTGTCATTTGTGACTAATAACTGTTAGGGCAGTTAGGGTTAGCCCCCTTTAGTTCTAAGGTACCCCCCTAACCCCCCCAATAAAGGTTTAACCCCGTGATCACCCCCCGTCGCCAGTGTCACTAAGGCTGGGTTCACATTGCAGCGGTTTGAGAACGGATGTGATTCGCACCGCACTGCAGTGCAAATCACATCCGATCTCTGTGCGATTCGAGTTCAGCCATTCGCTGCACCCGCCGCACCCGCCACACCCGCCGCACCCGCCGCAAATTCGCACGGGACCCTTTTTTTGGCCCGCAGCAGAATCGGATCGCATGGGTGTTCACACCATGCGATCCGAGTTTGCAGATCGCACTGCGATATGCGAACTGATCTGGGGGTGTCAGTAACATTTCACTGACACTCCCAGCAGTTCGCATAGGGCAGTGTGAACTGCCGCCGGGAGGCATGCGATGCGGGAACCCGCCGCACATTCGTGGCGTTCCCGCATCGCTCCAGTGTGAACCCAGCCTAATAAGCGATCGTTTTTCTGATCGCTGTATTAGTGTCACAGGTGACGCTAGTTAGGCAGGTAGGTATTTAGGTTCGCCGCAGCTTTTTATAGCGCCAGGGACCCCCATATACTACCGCATAAAGCCCCCTGATTGCCCCCTAGTTAACCCTTTCACCAGTGATCACCATATAACTGTTACAGGTGACGCTGGTTGGTTAGTTATTTTTTTATAGTTTCAGGGCACCCGCCATTTATTACCTAGTCTCACTAGTGTACCCCTAAATTTAGGGGTGTCTACTTTCCAAAATGGGGTCATTTGGGGGGGGTTTGTGCCATCTTGGCATTTTATGGCCTTCAAAACTGTAACGCCCTTAGAAAGCCTGAAGGCGGTGCTTGGTTTTCGGGGCCCCGTACGCGGCTAGGCTTCCAAAAAGTCCCACATATGTGGTATCCCCGTACTCAGGAGAAGCAGCAGAATTTATTTTGGGGTGTCATTTCACATATGCCCATGGCATGCGTGAGCAATATATCATTTAGTGACAACTTTGTGAAAAAAAAAAAAAAAAGTTTGTAATTTTCCCGCAACTTGTGGCAAAATATAAAATATTCCATGGACTCAACATGCCTCTCAGCAAATAGCTTGGGGTGTCTACTTTCTAAAATGGGGTCATTTGTGGGGGTTTTGTGCCATCTTGGCATTTTATGGCCTTCAAAACTGTAATAGGTAGTGAGAAGTGAACTCAAAAATTTACGCCCTTAGAAAGCCTGAAGGCGGTGCTTGGTTTTCGGGGCCCCGTACGCGGCTAGGCTCCCAAAAAGTCCCACATATGTGGTATCCCCGTACTCAGGAGAAGCAGCAGAATTTATTTTGGGGTGTCATTTCACATATGCCCATGGCATGTGTGAGCAATATATCATTTAGTGACAACTTTGTGAAAAAAAAAAAAAAAAAAAAAACGTTTGTAATTTTCCCGCAACTTGTGGCAAAATATAAAATATTCCATGAACTCAACATGCCTCTCAGCAAATAGCTTGGGGTGTCTACTTTCTAAAATGGGGTCATTTGTGGGGGTTTTGTGCCATCTTGGCATTTTATGGCCTTCAAAACTGTAATAGGTAGTGAGAAGTGAACTCAAAAATTTACGCCCTTAGAAAGCCTGAAGGCGGTGCTTGGTTTTCGGGGCCCCGTACGCGGCTAGGCTCCCAAAAAGTCCCACATATGTGGTATCCCCGTACTCAGGAGAAGCAGCAGAATTTATTTTGGGGTGTCATTTCACATACGCCCATAGCATGTGTGAGCAATATATCATTTAGTGACAACTTTGTGTAAAAAAAAAAAAATAAATTTTTTTTTGTCATTATTCAATCGCTTGAGGCAAAAAAATAAAATATTCAATGGGCTCAACATGCCTCTTATCAATTTCCTTAGGGGGTCTACTTTCCAAAATGGGGTCATTTGGGGGGGTTTTGTACTGCCCTGCCATTTTAGCACCTCAAGAAATGAGATAGGCAGTCGTAAACTAAAAGCTGCGTAAATTCCAGAAAACGTACCTTAGTTTGTAGATGTGACAACTTTTGCGCAAACCAATAAATATACAATTATTGACTTTTTTTTTACCAAAGACATGTGGCTGAATACATTTTGGCCTAAATGTATGACTAAAATTGAGTTTATTGGATTTTTCTAATAACAAAAAGTAGAAAATATCATTTTTTTTCAAAATTTGCGGTCTTTTTACGTTTATATCGCAAAAAATAAAAATCGCAGAGGCAATCAAATACCATCAAAAGAAAGCTCTATTTGTGGGAAGAAAAGGACGCAAATTTTGTTTGGGTACAACATTGCATGACCGCGCAATTACCAGTTAAAGCAGCGCAGTGCCAAAGTGTAAAAAGACCTCTGGTCATTTACCAGCAAAATGGTCCGGTCTGAAAGTGGTTAAGAGCTATGCCCACTCCCTTGCTGTGCACTGTGGTTCTATCCGCCAGCCCCTGTGTCATTAATGTGTCATGCACAGCACAGTGTGCAGTTTATTTATTGCAGAAGAGACATATCATATCTCTGCAACAAAGTCCCTACCTGCTCACATATTTTTTCTTCTCACTTTGTCATGACTTTAACTCTTCTAGGACTGAGGATAGGCAGCATGGATAATTGGTGACACTAAACGCCAGTATAAAAAATAAAATTCTATTAAATATGTTACATAGTTGTTAACCTGGTTGAAAAAAGACACAAGTCCATCTAGTTCAACCAATAAAAGGGGTGGGGATCATACAATCCTATACCCATATTTGCTCCAGAGGAAGGCAAATCCACCCGCAAAGCATGATCCAATTTGCTCCAGCAGGGGTAAAATTCCTTCCTGATCCCCTAAAGCCCCATACACACTTTTAGTTTTTCTGTTGAGATTTTCCTTCAGGTTTACCAAAACCATGTAGTGCAAGGGCCTGCCTGATTGCATACAAATTGAAACTCCTAAGGTTTGACCTCATATTATATGGTTTTGGTAAATCTGAAGGAAAAACTGATAGTCTGTATGGAGCTTTAGAGGCAATCAGATATTCCCTGGATCAACTTTACCTATAAATGTTAGTATCCAGTTATATTGTATACCTTTAGAAAAGAATCCAGGCCTTTTGACTGGCCAGAACCACCTCTGGGGGGTGTCTATTCCACATTTTCCCAGCTCTTACTGTGAAGAAACCTTTCCGTATTTGAGGATTCAGGCTGAGTTCACACATATGCAAATTGGATGCAGGGCATGACAGGAGAGTGTGACCGGCTCTCAATGGAGTCGGTACACACAGCTCCAGAGCGGCCGCGGCCTGCATTTAAAAAGAGTCCTGGTTCCGATTCAGGTGCGAATTCAGGCAAAAATTTGGACCTGATTCGCACCTGAATCTGTGAACAGGGACGCACCAGACACCATGCTGGGAACCACGGCCTCAGGATATGTGAACCGAGCCTAAATCTCTTTTCCTCCAGACATAAAGAGTGCCCCCTTGTCCTCTTTGATGACCATAAAGTGAATAACTAAACATCAAATTCACTATATGGACCACTTAAGTATTTATACACATTGATCACATCCCCCTTAATCTCCTCTTCTCAAGAGAGAATAAATTCAGTTCCTCTAATCTTTCCTCATAGCTGAGCTCCTCCATGTCACCTATTAGTTTGGTTGCCCTTCTCTGCACTTTCTGCAGTTCCCCGATATCCTTTTTGTAAACTGGTGCCAAAAACCAAAAGCAATCTAAAATCTTAAATCAAAAAGTCCCTCATATTGATCTCAGTCTCCCTCAGATCTCCAACTTTCCTTTTTCTTGCTGCTGTGCTACGGCTTCCTGTTAGAGGGGGGCTATGTTTGTTCTCCTTGGTATCATTGTATGTAGAAACAGTTCCACCCTCTCTTGTTTGCTCCTCAGTTGGACTATGGGAGTGAGGGGGGGGATACGAAGAAGTTTGGGAGGTCACAGTGGGGTGAAGGTGAGGATATAGAGGATGAGATAGGAGGATGAGTGTAGAGGGGTGAAGGTGTAGACAGGAGGATGGGTGTAGACAGGTGAAGATGAGGATATAGAGGATGAGATGGGAGGATGAGTGTAGAGGGGTAAAGGTAAGGATATAGTGGATGAGATGGGAGGATGAGTGTAGTGGGTTGAAGGTGAGGATATAGAGGATGAGATGGGAGGATAAGTTTAGTGGGGGGAAGGTGAGGATATAGAGGATGAGATGGGAGGACAAGTGTAGATAGGTGAATGTGAGGATATAGAGGATGAGATGAGATGGGAGGATGAATGTATTGGGGTGAAGGTGAGGATATAGAGATGAGATGGGAGGATGAGTGTAGGGGGTGTGTGAAGGGGGTGGGGGGGAGGATTAGTGTGTGCATGTGGGAGGGTGAAGGGGAGGATGAGTGTAGTGGGGTGAAGGTGTGGATATATAGGATGAGATGGGCGGATGAGTGTAGTGGGGTGAAGTGGAGGATATAGAGGATGAGATAGGAGGATGAGTGTAGGGGGTGTGAAGGGGAGAATGAGTGAAGGAGGTGGGGGGTGAAGGGAAGGATTAGTGTGTGTGTGTGTGGGGGGGGGGGGTGAAGGGAAGGGTGAATGTAGGGTGTGGGGTGTGAATGGGAGGATAACTGTAGGGGGTGAAGGGGAGGATAAGTGTAGGGGATGGGGTGGGTGAAGGGAGGATGAGTGTGGGGGGGGGGGGTGTGAAGGGGAGGATGAGTGTGGCGGAGGGTGTGTGAAGGGGAGGATAAATGTGGGGAAGGGGAGGATGAGTGTAGTGGGGTGAAGGTGAGGATATATAGAATGCGATGGGAGAATGATTGTAGTGGGGTGAAGGTGAAGATATAGATGATGAGATAAGATGGTAGGATGAGTATAGTGGGGTAAAGTTGAGGATATGGAGGATAAGATAGGAGGATGAGTGTAGTGGGGTAAAGTTGAGGATATGGAGGATAAGATAGGAGGATGAGTGTAGTGGGGTAAAGGTGAGGATATGGAGGATAAAATGGGAGGATGAGTGTAGTGGGGTGAAGGTAAGGCTATAGAGGATGAGATGGGAGGATGAGTGTAGTGGGGTGAAGGTGAGGCTATAGAGGATGAGATGGGAGGAGGAGTGTAGTGGAGTGAAGGTGAGGATAAAGATGATAAGATGGGAGGATGAGTTTAGAGGGCCGAAGGTGAGGATTATAGAGATAGAGATGGGAGGATATGGAGGATAAGATGGAAGGATGAGTGTAGTGGGGTTAAGGTGAGGCTATAGAGGATGAGATGAGAGGATGAGTGCAGTGGGGGGAAGGTGAGGATATGGAGGCTGAGATGGGAGGACGAGTGTAGAGAGGTGAAGGTGGGGATATAGAAGATGAGATGAGATGGGAGGATGAATGTAGTGGGGTGAAGGTGAGGATATAGAGGATGAGATAGGAGGATGAGTGTAGGGGGCGTGGGAGGTATGCAGATAAGAATTTTTAACTTTCCTTAAACTTTTCTCATGTGCATACAGGCTCTGGCTTAGAAAGCATTCAGACCCATGGGTCAGCATTACAGCCAGGTAAGGAGCATTTTTAGAAGGTTAGCAATGACATCTCCTGCATATCTATCATGAAATAATTAATTTCACACGCGTAGAAGGAAGAAGTTCCTCCTCCACTCTCAATGCTGGGGCCTTGCCTCGGGCTTCATGACGTGACAGCACTGGTTGCTAGACGCCAGACGAGTCTGGCAAACAGCGCAGCTGGCAGCAGAGAGGCCATCGGACGGTGCAATAAGAGAGTCTAGGGAGTCGGGATGGCGCTGCTGCTGAATGTAACAGTAAGTGACTGCCACAGCTTCGGCGCCCCCCCCCACCCCCCCTTTGCAGCAGCTTGCAGGGCCTGGGTGCGGTGCCTGAAACGGCCCGGAGCATCCGTGTGTTGACACCTTGCTCCATTAAGCAACATTTTAAGGACCATAACATTAAAGTGATTGTAAAGTTTTTTTTTTGTTTTTTTTTGCATAATAAACATTAATATTATTATTATACATGATTTATATAGCGCCAACAGTTTGCGCAGAACTTTACAACATGAGGGCGAGACTACAGTTACAATACAATACAGGAGAAATTAGAGGGCCCTGCTCATTATATACTTACCTGCTCTGTGCAGTGGTTTTGCACAGAGCAGCCTGGATCCTCCTCCTCTCGGGTCCCCCGCCGGTGCTCCTGTCTTTTCCCCACTGCCGGTTGCCCCCAAAGCAAGCAGCTTGCAATGGGAGAACCCGAGCAGGCTCGCTCCCGATTAGTGGCTCCGTGTGCCAAAAGCCAATCAGGAGTGCGAGTCCCAGGAGAGGCAAGGCTGTTGTGGACATGGCTGGATCAAGAGGGGGGCTCAGGTAAGCATTAGGGGGGCTGAGGGAACTAGAATGCATGAAGGTAAAAAACCTTGTGTCTTTACAACCACTTTAACATGTAGCTATTATGTTTGACAGATGCAAAGCCTCACAATTTACTGAGCTGTGTGACATGCAGAATGCTATCCACTATTTTGGAGGCCCTACAATTTAAATTGTGCAACATGTTTGAAAGCGCCAAAAATAAATAAATAAATAAAAAAGAAAAAATAATTTACACATATATAAAAGTGATTATGACAAATGAAGGCTGTCTGCCTTTTTACAGACTTTAAAGTGACACTAAACTCTGATTTAAAAAACAAAAATTATTTTCAAGTATGTATTCTTAAAGAAAAACTACTGTAGCTGCTGACTTTTAAAGATCAAGCACTTACCAGTGCCTGGGGTCTAATGTTGTCTTCCCTGCAGCCAGTTCATCTTACCACTGCAGGTCCCTGGCACCATCATCTTGGATATGGGAGCTGGCTGTGGTTTCCTGAGGAACCACAGCCTGCTCCCCGCATGCATGAGCTCTGTGAATGGTCCTGCAGCCTCCTGGGACATGGGATGTGTTCCAGGAGGCTGTCGGAGGGAGCAGGGCGAGCGGTGTCATCCTTGCCTAGGCAAGGATTGTGGAAGTGGGAGTGGGCACGGATAAACATGTTTTTAACTGGGGGGGAGGAATGAACCAGCGGGACTTCGCTTTCTGAGTGAAGTTCCACTTTAACTGGAAAAAGTTTCTTCTATTGCTACAACTTCCTGTTATAGGGTTGTTATGACTCTTCTCCATGGTCCAACTTTATTTAGGAACATAGCCACTCTCTCTTGTTCACTCCCGAGATGGACTAAGCAGGGGAGCATCTACAGGGGTCGTTATTGTGACCTGCCTCTATGCTCCAGGGGGCATGTGTGGCTCCCCTGTACACCTGGATGGCAGGGGCAGCGGGGGAGGCATATAGAGAAACTGATCCTCTCCATTTCCCTGCTGCAGCCGATGAAAGCCGGCTTCTCCTCCTCTCCCTCCTCCAGGCATTCAGCAAAAAGAAAATGGAGGGGATTGGTTCCTCTATATGCCACCACTCCTATCCAGCTTCCTCTTCTTTCTGCTGCCCTGGGCCCCTGTTCTCTCTCTTGGCCCACCCTCTGCTCTCTCCTGGCACCCCCCTCCGATCCCTCCCATAGCTCTACAGGTTCCCCCCTTTCCTCTCTCACCAGCTGCTGTGAGAGATGTGTCAGGTTGGAATATGGGAAAGGGTCGAGTAAATAGGTCATCTACCAGTCCCTTCCTTGTCTGAATGGACAGGGTCTGTGATCAGTACCAATCACTGATTCTGTCCATTCATAACTGAGGTATAGTCCACTGTGTTTACTATGCTTCAGTTTGTGAATGAACGGGAAGCTCTGTACAGAGCTAATCCTGTTAATTAATTCTGTGCAGCTGAGGCATCAGAGAAGGGGATTGAGTTGTGCTCAATCGCCTTTCTCTGTCTCAAAGGTGGAACATCAGAGGTCTGTTTAGACCTTTGATATCTCACCAAGGACCCCCAAAATGGCTCCTTTAAAAATAAAATAATAATAAAATACATTGTAAAAAGATAAATAAAGTAAAATGGTAAAAAATAAATAAAAAAAAAACACTGTTACCAGTGGCGGAATTACCAGGGTCACACTTGCGACTGGGCCTTGGCTCAGAGGGAAGGGCCTCAGACTCGGAGGGAAGGGCCCCAGCCAAGGGTCAGGAGGCCCCTTCATGCTTTCTTGCTACACCTCTTGGACTAAAGTACATACAGCAGTGCACATAAGCAAACAAATAGAAATGAGAGGGGAAAAGAGAGGTTTGGGAGCTCACGGAAGATACTATTTATTGATAAATAGGTTACAGGGTCGTTAAGTAATGGATGTGTATAGATTAGTTTTGAAAACTAAGTATATTATTTAGTGTCACTTTAACCACTTCATGACCGGCACACATCGATGTACGTCAGCAGAATGGCACAGACAGGCAAATGGGCATATAGGTACGTCCCTTTAAATTTGCCGCCGTGCCATCGCGCGCGGGTCGGGACCTCCATGATTCCGATCGCGGGTCCTGTGGACTCGATCGCTGCGGGGATACCCGCGATCGTCTTACGGGGAGGAAGAACGGGGAGATGCTAAAGTAAACAATCATCTCCCTGTTCTGCCTAGCAACAGTGTCACTGATCTCTGCTTCCTGTGATTGGAGCAGGGATCAGTGATGTGTAAAACACAGCCACGCCCCCCACAGTTAGCCACACGCTCCTAGGACACACTTAACCCCTATGCTGCCACCTAGTGGTTAACCCCTTCACTGCCCGTGTCATTTACACAGGAATCAGTGTATTTGTATAGCACTGATTGCTGTATAAATGGTCCCAAAAATGTGTCAAAAATGTCCGATGTGTCCACCATAATGTCGCAGTCACAATAAAAATCTCTGATCGCCGCCATTACTAGTAAGAATAAAAATATTAATAAAAATGCCATAAAACTATCCCCTATTTTGTAAACGCTCTAAATTTAGTGAAAATTAATCAATAATCGCTTATATGTCGAAGAATACGTATCAGCCTAAACTGGGGAAAAAAAAGTTTTTTTATACATTTTTGGGGGATATTTATAATAGCAAAAATTTAAAAATCATGCAAAAATTGGCGCTCTTTTTATTTTTATAGCGCAAAAAATAAAAACCGCAGAGGTGATCAAATACCACCAAAAGAAAGTTCTATTTATGGGAGAAAAAAAAGGACATCAGTTTTGTTTGAGAGCCATGTCACATGACCGCGCAATTGTCAGTTAAAGCGATGCAGTGCAATCGCAAAAAGTGGTCTGGTCTTTGGCCAGCAAAATGGTCCGGTCTGAAAGTGGTTAAGATGAATTTGACGGTCGTGTATGGGGCATATACGTACAGTAAATATTTTGCAAGTTGAAGGAGTTTCTCACTTGTTTAATAAATGAAGAAATTCCCTCCGGGATCTGTACTTACAGGTGCTCTCTGCAATGCCTGGGGCCACTTGAGCTCCGGTGGCACTTCTGGATGCAGAGTATGAACGTGTCTCCAGACAGAAAACAGAAGTCTCTGGGGAAGTTGACTCGGGTGCACACTGAGATGAACACACCGAGGATTCTACTTAAAGCGTTCCTAACTCTGTACATCCAGATCATTACTCAGTATGTGACTTTGTGGTTTTCTCTTCTTTTTTCTCACTGATGAAAGCTAGCAGAGAAAGACATTGAGCTGTGTATGAAAAGAACAGCTCCTGCCTCGGGCTTTCTTGCCTATAGACACAGGCCTAGTTCTCCCAATGCTAATAGTCTTAGGCAGCATATGTCAAACCTAGCATTATCCCATCTTAATACTGGCTCTACAACCGAAAAAGTTACACCAACTACACAGAGACTCGAGAGATACAAACTTTCTGATTGCTTTACTAAAGCTGGCCTTATACTAGTAGAATTTCATTTGAAAATGTTCATTTTAAAAACATTCATTTAATTTTCTAATCGTTTGTGGGGTCAAATTGACGTTTGTTTTCAACCATAGTGACAACAAAATTCAGAGGAGCAGGATGGAAAAAATGAATGTGGTTTCTGTTCAGGAAAATCCATTCACTCCAAAATCAAATGCTTAACCAGTTTCGGAAGATTTTACCCCCTTCATGACCAGGGCATTTTTTGCTATTCAGCACTGCGCTAATTTAACTGACAACTGTACGGTCATGCAGCACTGTACACAAATTACATTTTTAACATTTTATACAGATAGAGCTTTCTTTTGGTGGTATTTGATCACCACTGTTTTTTTTTTATATAAAAATAAAAAAAAATAGAAAAAAAAAGCCAGATATTTTCTAATTTCTGTTATAACACATCCAATAAAAAAAAAAAGAAAAAAAATCAAATGTCTTCATAAATTGAGGTCAAAATGTAATGTGCTACATATCTTTGGTAAAAAAAAATAAACTCCCAATAAGTGTATATTGATTGGTTTGTGCAAAAGTTATAGCATCTACAAATGATGGTATATATACTTGAATTTATGCAGGTATAGATCCTGTACTGTAATGGCAGTGATCAGCGACTTATAGTGGGACTGTGATAGGGTGGCGGACAATCTGGCACTAACAGACACTGGCTGGGAGGGTCACTAACTGACACTGACTAATACAGTGATCAATGATAATACTGTACACTGTACTTATGACACTGGCTGGGAAAGGGTTAACATTTAGAGGCCTGACAATATATAATGTGTGCAATATGTGCTGCTTTTACTTTCGGTTTTTTCTCTCTGCTTTGCTTTGTACTTCATCAGTAGCTGAATGCCTACACCTGCAAGAGGGAGCCAGGTGGAATGCACTATTTGCAAAGACGAGGGGACGAGGAGGGAACTTTTTCAGGGTGAAGATTCGCCTTAACCACTTAAGCCCCGGACCATTTTGATGGCCAAAGACCAGAGCACTTTTTGCGATTCGGCACTGTGTCACTTTAACTGACAATTTTGCGGTCGTGCGACGTGGCTCCCAAACAAAATTTACGTCCTTTTTTCCCCCACAAATAGAGCTTTCTTTTGGGCGTATTTGATCACCTCTGCGGTTTTTATTTTTTGCTCTATGAACAAAAAAAGAGTGATCATTTTGAAAAAAACGCATTTTTTACATTTTGCTATAATAAATTTCCCTCAAATATATATATATAAAAAAAATTTCCTCAATTTAGGCCGATACGTATTCCTATACATATTTTTGGTTAAAAAAAAATCGCAATAAGTGTTTATTGATTATTATTGATTGGTTTGCGCAAAAGTTATAGCGTTTACAAAATAGGGGATAGTTTTATGGCATTTTTATAAATTTTATTTTTTTACTAGCAATGGCGGTGATCTGCGATTTTTATCGTAACTGCGACATTACGGCGGACACATCGAACATTTTTCAGACATTTTTGGGACCATTGCCATTTATACAGCAATCAGTGCTATACAAATGCACTGATTCCTGTGTAAATGACACTGGCAGTGAAGAGATTAACCACTAGGGGGCAGTGTAGGGGTTAAGTGTGTCCTGGGCGTGTTTCTGACTGTGGGGGGCGTGGCTGTGTGTGACACGTCACTGATCTCTGCTCCTGATGACAGGGAGCAGAGATCAGTGACAGTGTTACTAGGCAGAACAGGGAGATGCTTGTTTACATTAGCATCACGGGTATCCCCACGATCACGGGTATCCCCACGATCACGGGTATCCCCACGATCACGGGTATCCCCACGGCGTTGGAGACCCGTGATCCGACTCACGGAGGTCCGGGGCGCACATGATGACACGGCGGCAAATTTAAAGGGACTTACAGGTACGCATATTTGCCTGTTCGTGCCAGTTTACCGACGTACATCGGCGTGCACCGGTCGGGAAGTGGTTAAAACGGTGTTCCAGCTGAATTTTTTTTTTTTTAAGTCAGCAGTTACAAACACTGTAGCTGCTGACTTTTAATGAGGTCACTTACCTGTCCAGGGAGCCCACGATGTCGGCCCCCAGAGGCCGATCCATCCATTGGATCAGGTGCTGGCGCCACCATTCTGTCTAAGGGAAACAGGCAGTGGAGCCTTGCGGCTTCACTGCCCGTTTCCTACTGCGCATGTGAATGGGCGGCTGTCTTCTGGGGGACACGCAGGTCTCAGACGACAGCGAGCCCAATTTCCCAGAACACCATGCGAGGGATGAAGAGAAGGAACAGCTCCACGGATAAGGAAGTGGCAGATTAGAAAGACTGCCTAGTAACGTTTCGGATAAGTAAAAACATTTTTTTTTCAAATGTTTTTTGAAAAAATTTAAAGAGCCTATTTATGTAATTTTTTTTTTTTTAGGGTGGACCTCCGCTTTAAAAACTTGCTTAAATTCATGTTGCATTATCAAGAACTCATCAGTAAAACTCAGCTGTTTTGGCACTGTTTATTTAAGTCTCCACCACCTTTGCTGAAAGCATAGATGCTGCTTGGAGTTAGAACTCTTGCCAGATGCAATGCAAAGTTATTGGACATGGCTTTGTCCAGAGTGAATTTTGTATCACATTGTAACATTAATCCGAATACTGACAGACTCAGCAAAAAAAAAATGTTGCTTTTTGTGATTATTGAATTGCTGTATGCCCAAGTGTTCTTTTGCATGTGACTGATACTTTGGAAGTAGGACAAAATATTTACTAGATACCTAATGGCACCTTGAAACTCCCATTCATTACTTTTAGTGACAGGGCTTTGTCCTAGATAGCAAGAAACACGTTCTACAAATTTATAACTGCATGGACTCATCACCAATCTTTTTTCCCCTTTTGGATGTAGTGTGTTCTTATCCTGAGAAGCAAGGCAATCATTTTCCCCCGTATACCTGTGAATCAGCCTTGGCGAATATGAAAAACTGTCTAAAAAAAATATGTATGTGTAAAATGTAACGATAGTGTGATTTTTTTTATTTTTATGTTTCAAATATATATACAGCGCTTCTGTAAAAAATTCATATGTGCTCAATTAACTCTCCAATTCATGAGTTTTTTTGGTTATGGAGATAATAGGATAGCTGTGCATGCTAGCCACTCATATCAAACCAGAACCAAAGAGTTGGTGTTGGACAGCCATGAGCCATTGAAGGAGTGGTGGATAACCCTGGTGGATATGGAGGGGAGGAATGGTGGAAACTCCTGTTGTTTTCTATGAGTATGCATTGTGCTCATCGCTGCCATTGTGCTCTTGCTGGGTGTCCAGTGTGCTCCTGTTCCTTTAAGGGGGCTTGGGCAGCCACCAGGCTCACCTGTCCTACATCTATCCATTCCATGCATGTGCTTCCACTATGGAGACACTTATAAATTTGTAGTTTATGACTGTAAGCAACACAGGGTGCCGTGACGAGGCCTTGCAGCTTTCACATGCGCCTTTCTTAAGCTTTCCTACCGACGCCTTTCTTAAGCTTTCACATGTATTTGCAAATGTGTGCTAACTAAACCCCTGCTTTTAACAGACGGTTAGACAGGTTAATTTGGTTGGTCAGCAGAGTTGAGCTATGGAATTGTTTTTGTCTTACACGTTTTCTATGAGTACAAGCTGACTCAAGGCTGAGTGGGTCAAACTATCTGGTGAGTGAGGAGTGAAGGTGGAGAATCACCACATGGTATGGACAGTGGAAGAGAAGACACTTTGATTGAGCACTCTAGTGTGAATCATGACACTGAAAGTGGACATCTACACTTTTATGATTTATGAGTAGCACAGTGCATTTTTTTATTTTTTTTGAGAAAAATATTCACTTTATTTGTGATTGCGCTTTAGATAGATTGGTATTTGGATACATATAAACTTTTATAGAATGTTACATTTATATATTGTCACATAAAAGGTTTTATAGGATAATTATTAGATTTTGTAAGTTTGCCCACTTACAAAGAAGTGAAGTGTCTATAATTGTTATCATATGTGCAGTGGTGTCGCCAGGGGGTGGCTTTCGGGGCTATATCTCTGGGGCCCATAGCCCAGAGTCTCTGCAGGGGACCCCGAAGGGAGGGGAGGCTCTCTGGGGACCCTGATGTAAGAGGGAGTCTCTCTGGGGACCCTGATTTTTAGGGGGAGGCTCTCTGGGGACCCTAATGTAAGGGGGGCTCTCTGGGAACCCTCATGTAAGTGGGGGGCTCTCTGGGGACCCTGATGCAAGGGGGATGCTCTCTGGGGACTCTGATGTAAGGAGGAGGCTCTCTGGGGACCCTGATGTAAGCGGGGCTCTCTGGGGACCCTGATGTAACGGGGGGCTCTATGGGGATATACGCACACACACACACACACACACACACACACACACACACACACACACACACACACACACACACACACATATATTACTGTATATACATGTATGCCTGCCCAAGCGTATGACTTTCTTTACTACGCTGCTATGGGCTCTAGCCCCAGATCTTTTGTAGACCTAGCAACGCCCCTGCATATGTGCATTTTATATGATAGAGACAGAATATCAACCAAAAATCTAGAAAAAAAACACATAGAACAAATGCTATACATTAAGTTGCAGTTCAGTGAGTAAAATAAGTATTTGATCCCCAAGCAAAACATGACTTAGTACTTGGTAGAGAAACCCTTGTTGGCAAGCTCAAAGGTAAGACATTTCTTGTAGTTGGTGACCAGGTTTGCACACATCTCAGGCGGGATTTTCGTCCACTCTTCTTCACAGATCTCCTCTAAATCCTTAAGGTTTCTTGGATGTCTCTTGCCAACTGGAAATTTCAGCTCCCTCCATAATTTTTTTTATAGGTTTAAGTTCTGTAGACTGGCTAGGCCACCCCATGACCTTAATTTTCTTTTTCATGAGCCACTCCTTTGTTGCCTTGGTGGTATGTTTTGGGTCATTGTCACGCTGGAAGACCCATCAAGGACTCATCTTCAGTGTTCTGGCTGAGGAAAGAAGGTCCTCATCCAAGATTTTTCAATATATGGCCCTCGTCTATAGGCCCCTCAATGCGGCAAAGTTGGCCTGTAACTTTAGCAGAGAAACAGCTCC
This sequence comes from Lithobates pipiens, assembly GCF_037356315.1. NCBI lineage: Eukaryota > Metazoa > Chordata > Amphibia > Anura > Ranidae > Lithobates > Lithobates pipiens. The sequence goes on along the minus strand of NW_027507903.1, from coordinate 45,780,287 downwards.
AAAGCATAAAGTTTACACCTCTGCGCTTGACTGTAGGGATGGCGTTCTTAGGGTCATAGTGAGCATTTTTCTTCCTCCAAACATGGCGAGTCAAATTAATGCCAAATAGCTCAATTTTGGTCTCCTCTGACTACAGCACTTTCTCACAATCCTTCTCTGAATCATTTAGATGTTAATTGACATGGCTGTACATGTGCCTTCTTGAGGAGAGGGACTCACTGTGTTTGGAGTCAGCTTTCTCCTCCTGAGATGTGTGCAAAACTTGTAACCAACTACAAGAAATGTCTTACTTCTGTCTTACTTCTGTGCTTGCCAACAAGGTTTTCTCCACCAAGTACTAAGTCATGTTTTGCTTGGGGATCTTATTTTACTGAATGAACTGCAACTTAATTTATAACATTTGTATCATGTTTTTTTTTCTCTGGATTTTCTGTTAGGCTCGGTTCACACAGTACGCGGCACGACTTGCAGCGCCGCAACCTGCCGCGACCTCAGCGGCGACTTGCAAAACGACTTCTGTATAGAAGTCAATGCAAGTCGCCCGAAGTCGCCGCAAAAGTAGTACAGGAACCTTTTTTCTAAGTCGGAGCGACTCGAGTCGCTCCTATTAGAACGGTTCCGTAGTACAGAACAAGGCGCTACTTGTCAGGCGGCGAAGTCGCCTGGACAAGTCGCCCCTGTGTGAACCGAGCCTTAATGTTCTGTCTCTATCATATAAAATATACCTATGATAAAAAAATTATAGACCATTCATTTCTTTGTATGTGGGCAAACTTAAGCCCCGTACACACGAGAGGACTTATGTCTGACAGACTTCCGAAGGAGTTCCGTCGGAGTTCTGCTGGAATTCCGACGGAGTTCTGACGAACTTTTCAGCTGAGCGGACTTGGCCACACACAATCACACTAAACTCCGACGGATTCGAACGTGATGACGTACGACTGGATTCGAATAAGGAAGTTCATAGCCAGTAGCCAATAGCTGCCCTAGCGTCGGTTTTAGTCCGTCGGAATAGCATACACACGAGCGAATTTTTCGAAGGGACCGGGTCCGGCGGAGTTCCTTCAGGAAAATTTGAAGCATGTTCCATATTCTAAAGTCCTTCGGACTTTGGCGAGTCAAAAGTCCGTTGCAGCCCACACACGATCGAATAGTCTGACGGACTCAGTCCATCGGACTTTGGATGTTGAAAAGTCCGCTCGTGTGTACGGGGCTTTACAAAATCTGCAGGGGATCAAATAATTATTTCTCCCACTGTACATGTTTGCATGAATTGGAGAAGGTAATTGAGCAAATATGTTTTTTTTGCTGATGTGTTGTGTATATATACAGTATCTAACAAACGTGAGTACACCCCTCACATTTTTGTAAATATTTTATTATATCTTTTCATGTGACAGCACAGAAGAAATGACACTTTGCTACAATGTAAAGTAGTGAGTGTACAGCTTGTATAACAGTGTCAATTTGCTGTCCCCTCAAAATAACTCAACACACAGCCATTAATGTCTAAACCGCTGACAAACAAAAGTGAGTACACCCCTAAGTGGAAATGTCCAAGTTGGGCTCAAAGTGTCCATATTTTGTGTGGCCACCATATTTTTCCAGCACTGCCCTAACCCTCTTAGGCATGGAGTTCACCAGAGCTTCACAGGTTGCCACTGGAGTCCTCTTCCACTCCTCCATGACGACATCACGGATCTGGTGGATGTTAGAGACCTTGCGCTCCTTCACCTTCCGTTTGAGGATGCCCCACAGATGCTCAATAGGGTTTAGGTCTGGAGACATGCTTGGCAAGTCCATCACCTTAACCCTCAGCTTCTTTAGCAAGGCAGTCATCTTCTTTGAGGTGTGTTTGGGGTCATTATGTTGGAATACTGCCCTGCGGCCCAGTCTTCATACAAGCTGTACACGCACTACTTGACATTGTAGCAAAGTGTAATTTCTTCAGTGTTTGTCACATGAAAATACATAATAAAATATTTACAAAAATTTTAGGGGTGTACTCACTTTTGAGTAGATAGGGGATAGTGCGGGTGAAAATAATTTGTATAGTGATTCTTTTATATGTGTCTGTATCATATGCAATTAAGCCAATAAAATGAATTTTCAGAACTTTGAAAATTGTGAGGCCTGTTGAATAAACTCACCCATGACTATATTTTCTATCTCTTCATTTATTATGGAAAATAATAAATAGTAATGATGATTCCCAATAATGTACTGGAAGATTGTACAGTGGATAAAACCAACATGAATATTGTTGAATAATGTATTCAGCTAGCCTAAACATATCTAAACCCTGTACCAAATAGCAATACATTTCAATTTGCTGCTAATGGCATTTATAACCTTCAGATGACTTACAATTATTTGTTTTCTATAAGGCCTCTGAGGTTATTTTCTTATTTATTTTTTTAACCAATGTTTGCAGTTGCTCATATTAGGCCTTCTGGCTTATTTTCTGTAGCAACTGTGCTATTGATGAGGTTTCTGACAGGTTACGTGGTTAGAGAATGGTGTGTGCAATTTGTACATTGTTGTTGCACTCTGAGCTGTTTTATTAAAAAAATACAAAAAAACAAACAAAAAATATTTAGATGAAATATGTCGCCAGCACACTGGCAAATAGTGATTAGCCAAAATGGCATCACTATTCAGGCATGATTTGGGCAAACATTAAAGTTTGAATGCCAGACTTGAACCCCAATGAAATCAGCGATTATGTCAAAATAAAAATGCCAATTCTTAGGGATAACAGGTAAGGGGGTTTTCAAAAATAGCATGGGGAGGGGGCTGTACCAGGAAACATGTACTAATTAAAAAAAAATGTTTTTTTAATTCCATGCAGCCGAGAGAAATTATATTTTCAAAGGAAAAAAAGAGTTTTAAATTGCTGACAAATGACATCTCCTCCTGCTCCCTCCTGCTTTTTTTAAAAGGAAAAAACAGCACACAGAGTCCAAATGTTCCCCAAAATACCCACCAGATCACTAATGCCGCGTACACACGACTGGACTTTCCGTCTGAATAAATACGTTTCCGATGGAGTTCCGAACGAACGGACTTGCCTACACGCGATCACACCAGTCCGTTCGTTTCAAACGCGATGACATATGATGAGACTAGAAAAAGGAAGTTCAATAGCCAGTAGCCAATATTTATTTATTTCTAGGTCCGTCAGAATTTTTGAAAAAAAAAAAAGTCAGCTGAAGCCCCCACACGATCGGAATATCCAATGAAATGATTTCGTCTGACCTTTTCTGCCGGAAAGTCCAGTCGTGTGTGTACAGACTTTTAATCTGAACATGCAGTCTGGCTAGCTAGGAAAAGGGGGGGGGCATGCCCACCTCCCCATACCAGTCCACATGGCCCTGGCAAAGCACCTTATCCACATGTTGATGAGGACAACTGCCTTCTCCCCACAGCCTTGCCTGATGTCTCCACCCCTTTGGTTACATTGCTGGGGATTCCCGGGGAGGTTGACGGTTCCTAGGAGCAGTTCCAAGCACCCGCTGCTTCCTTAGCAACCGGTGAAAGCAGGATGCTGTCATATATAGAAGTGATAGAAATGCCACCTTTTATATATGACTTTTGGATTGTGCTGAACAGGCAAAAGTTTGGGTATTTGTCCAAGAGCCTGAACAGCCAAAGCTCACTTCAAACTTAGGTCTGGACCAAACTGTCATCTCATTCCTACTGATAAATATATTTCAAATTCCTTATTTTTGTATGATCACATGGAAAAACAACATTTTGGGAACACGCAGGGATACATGGCAAGGCAAGGGTTCCTGCATGGTCTCAAAATATTGCTTTTCTGTGTGATCATGCAAGAATGATTGGTTTGCTAGCGACATATTTTATCCATGTTGTACACTGTGACCAGACAGGAGTCATAGCACAGTTTTATGCCCCGTACACACGATAGGATTTCCTGACAGCAAATGTTGGATATGAGCTTGTTGTCAGAAAGTCCAACCGTGTGTATGCTCCATAGAACATTTGTTGTTGGAATTTCCGACAAGTGTTTGAGAGCAGCTTCTCAAATTTTCCAACAACAAAAGTTGTTGTTGGAAATTCCGATCGTGTGTACATAAGTCAGACGCACAAAAGTCCACGCATGCTCAGAATCAAGCAGAAGAGCTTTATTATTTATTAAGATTTTTCTCGGCTCATCGTACGTGTTGTACGTCACCGCGTTTTTGACTTTTGGAATTTCCAACAACATTCGTGTGACCTTGTGTATGCAAGACAAGTTTGAGCCAACATCCTTCGGAAAAAAAAATCCACGGTTTTGAAAATCCTATCGTGTGTACGGGGCATTAGTCACATGCTCGATTCCAGCATGGTGTGCCCGCATGTCTCCAAAACACCTTTAGGCTTCATTGACATGGGCAATAATCAAAAATAGATAATTGATAGTCTTAATTAGACCCAAAGTAGTTTAAGGTGTCATATCCCTGTTTAGTCATATCAAAAAGGTAAATTAGTGACCTGTGATTTTTAATAACTGAAATAAAATACTGAATATTTATTAACAAAATTTCTTAAAAGAGAAAGTAGTCTTCTACATATTAAAAGGCAACAAAAGAAAATGTACATAGATGCAAAACCACAATATAGAGTACAGCACATCTTCGATGCTTAAAGTTTACAAAAAACCCAACACATTTAAAGTGTTACTGAACCCACAACAGTAAAATCAGTCTGTATATGCAGTAAAGTATGCTTGTTATACTCACTGTGGAACCTAAGGGGTTTATCCTCTGCATTGTGTAAAAAGGCTGTTTGATCTTGTATGTACAAATCCTCCTCTTCTTTCACTGTCCCCAAAACATGTCCAGATAAGACAGTTACTGGAGTCAGGCTGCACATGCTCAGTTTGGTTTGTATTGCTAGAGAACTTTTTTTTTCTTAGGAGAGTGCATGTGATTAGAACAGGGCCTATCAGCACTGTCCAGACATAGGGTCACAGGTCCTGGATCCTGATAGGACAGCCAGTGCAGCGTGAAAACTCCTCCTACAAGATTTAACCAGGAACTGATAGAAGTCACAAGACTGCTCTATACTGCTGATGAGAAAATACATTTAGCAGTTTATATTTACTAAAATAATTGCATTTCCATGTTCTGTGTACTGTGGGAGACCAGATATAGCGAATGCAGGGTCCTGGGTTTAGTAACACTTTGAACTCAAAAGTTGTAAGTCTTCTTCAGGGGGATGGTATAGTGGATAGTATGATCTGTGACATGAACACATGTGAATAAACACAGATACATACAAATTATACCACTATAGCAACCCCCTGAAGACTTACTTTTGAGTTGAAACGCGTTTTTTATATATATATATATATATATATATATATGGTGGTTTTGAATCTATGTACATTTGTACTATTGTCTCTTTTAAGAAATTGCATTAACAATTATTGTGAATTTTAATTCAGTTGTTTGTATTCTTGGAGCCAATTAGCCACTAGGCCCAGATTAATACCTTCTTGACACGAGTAATCAAAAATAGGTGGTTGATCTGCATTTTCACAGCCTCAACTGCTCAATTAAACTGTTCAATGGCAGCCACAGGACATAACCATATATTTTATAGTGAGCTGCATGGTCTGGGAGGGGTTGCATGTGACATATACATGATGGGGGATTTGGCTCAGGGGGAGTAAGCAAAATTATTATTTTTTTTTTTTAATAGCTTTGCTAATCACCTAGTATTGGATTTGGGACCAGTTTAGACTGTCACATTAGAGCGTTTAGATGTTTTTTAAAAAAAATGGAGTTCCACCCAAAAGTGGAACCTCCCCTTTAAGGACTCCTGAGCCCCTGACATGCCACATTTGGCATGTCATTTTTTTTGGGGGGGAGGGGGGATTGGATACCTAATTTTGACAGGTAGCCGCTCCCCCTTCTGCTTGGGCCACCTAGGTGACTCAAGTAGAAGTTCTCCTCTCCCCCTTCCTCTGTGTAATCTTCTGGGACACGTCACAGGCTCCAGAATATTGCCTGGCCATATTCAGGACACACAGTGCGACTCGCAGTGCGCACCCGGATGGTCACACTAGTAGGGAGAGGCGGGGGAGAGAACGGAGGCTTCGGGCGGCCGCATCTCTGGACCGTGGGACAGGTCAGTGTCTGTTTATATAAAGACAGTAGCTACTAACTTTTAATAAACATAGAAACGGTTGGAACGCCGCTTTATCATAGTGCCTTAAGTGAATGAAACTCAGGCTACAGATAAAATTAATATTGGTTGTATTTCTTAATGCTTAATGGAAGAATGTTATATATTCAATATAATAAAAAAGAAAATGTATACATATATTCATAATAAAAGATTATTACATAGGAATGTAGTAGTGAAAAATAACAATAACTGTAAGGCTTTCCTGGAGGTGCAATAAATATCTCCTAAACCTACAAGGTTTAGGAGATATTTGCAAAAGACAGGCACCACTGTCTATGGCGCATGCGCCGTACACAGCTGCGCGCAGGCACACTGAGCTTGCCGCTGCTAACCATGGCGGCTCCCATCGCGGCTCCGGCTAGTCACAGTGCCGGAGCCGCGATACCCGGAAGTCACTCCGGGATGGGTGGTGGCGTCGAAGGACAACGAGGGTCGCTTCAGGGACTTGCATCTCAGGTAAGTTATTCATAATGAGCTAGTATGCTATGCATACTAGCTCATTATGCCTTTGCCTTGCAGGGTCTATTTTTTTTTTTAGTTCTTTAAAGCAGAAAAAATGCCCAAAAATGCCTAGGTGTGAATGGAGCCTAAAGCAATATAGCATTTTTCCATATGTATTATGTTAGACATATTTATAGTATATATTGATAAATACTGAAAATTGTTGTTATGGAAGTATGGTGTAGAAGTCCATTCCCAAACATTTTTGTTGATCTTTGTGGCAAAAAAAAAAACAACAAAAAAACAACATTACTGGGTAATTTGATGTCCAGTGCAGCATAACGCCAGTGCCACTTCTCATCTGATGCCTGTCAATGCCACTTTACAAAAGGGAATGTGAAATTTCAAGGGTTTATGAGCCGCTGTATAAAATAGCATGGCAAAAACAGTAAACACTAAATTTAAAGATCAACCAACTCTCTATAATTTATTTTAAAATCATCTCCTGGCCCTGCTTGATTTACCTATATTTTTATCTTAAAAGAAATCTTATAAACTTCGATTTCAGACAAACAAGGTCTCCTGAAGAAGCGACAGTAAAGTCGCGAAACTAGTAGAAACCAAAGACCGAATTGGACACCCAATATCGTTAGAATATCTCTTTTTGTCTATGTTATAGCTACATTGTGCAACCATTGAAATTTTATGTCTACACAATTTTTCTCTTTATTTTCTAAAAAAAACTTTTTATATATAATAATAAACATTTGTATTTTTTATAATATTGGTATCAAGACAGTCCGTTACTTTGCTGGGTGATCCTAAGGGAAACCATGGTTGTGATGTTCCATGTAAATCCCCCTTTTTTTCTCTCAAAACTTTCTTTGTAGTCATTATATAAGGATGAGGATACCATATACTTTTGTTTCATAACTTTAGGCACAACAATAGAACTAACTTAAAAGAAATCTGTCGTAAAAGAAATATGAACCCTTCAAATAAATGCTGGATGCTTAGTTGTTTCAGGCTGCAATGCTTTCTGAGTCATTGATGTGGAAAAAGTACGCAGTTAGTTTAGGACTCCTGATCCGCAATCTTGATCTTGGTTACAGACTCGGAGTCCTCCCTATCTTTTGGATATAAAAGTATATCTGTTTGCTTACCAGCATTTTAATATGTCACTACCTTTGCTGCTGAATACCATATGGTAAGCATTTTTTGACTTCCATCTGTGTTATAATAATTTTGACCTGGTTTAAAACTTTTCTATTTTTTCTTAAATTTCCAAAACAAATGATTATTGATCTGCCTATTGTGCTTACATTGAGCAGTACAATCTGTGGAATTAACCTGTTTTACACTTCTCGTATCAGCCTTTTAAAATACTGGCTGATTTGACGTGCTACTAAATGTGTCAAGTTCAATGACTATAATGGTTAATATTCCCACAGCTCTCTCCTCTTCCTCTAGACCAGGGGTCGCCAAACTGTGGCCTGGGGGGCCAGATGCGGCCCTTTGCTTGCCTTTATCTGGCCCTTGGGGCACTATTCATCCCAAAGATATGAGACATTATGCTGCCCTCTGACACCAACAATGGGGCAAAATTTCTGCCACTGACATCAACAGTGGGGCACTATCCCCCTAATACCAAAGATGGGGCACTTTTTACTCCCACTGAGGCCAGGAAAAAAAGTTATTTTCCTTCTGGCCACAGTCCGGCCCCCCTAAAGTCCAAAGGACAGTAAACTGGCTCTTTGTTTAGAAAGTTTGGAGACCCCTGCTCTAGACAATCTAACCCAACTAGTTCTCTTTTTTTTGTTTTGAAGTTATGGATGTATTTTTGGGGTTGGAATTATTTTTCTAACCCCAAGAAACCCCTATGGAATGTGTTATATATTCTATATGTTTTCATATATACAGTATATTGTGTGTGTGTGTGTGTATATATATATATATATATATATATATATATATATATATATATATATATATACACACATATAAATGTCCCAACTGTGCGGCTTTGCACTTTGCTTCCAGTGGCCTGACTTTTGGTGGGGACTTTGCATGCCTCCGACCAACCTTAAAGTGGTTGTAGACCCTTACAAACCACTTTGACCTACAGGCAAGCCTAGATTAAGGCTTACCTGTAGGTCCAAGAAATATCTCCTAAACCTATACGGTTTAGGAGATATTTGCCCGAAGACAGGCACCGCTGTCTACGGCGCATGCGCCGTAGACAGCGGCGCGCAGGCGCACTGAGCGCGGCATTTCCAACAACGGAGCTGCCACGTGCGTCCGCTCCCGTGCGCATGCGCGGGAGTGACGTCATCGCGGCTCCGCCGAATGACAGCGGCGGAGCTGCGAGACCCCACCGAAAAGATGGATGCGCCGGACTACAGGGGACAGCAGTGACATCGCTGGCTCCTGTGTCAGGTAAGTGACACATAATGAGCTACTATGCGATGCATAGTAGTCCATTATGCTTTGCCTTTGCAGGGAATGAAAGAGGAAGTAAACCCATCAGGGTTTACTTCCTCTTTAAAGGAGTTTTGGTTTATATTATCTGTACTATTTTCTTGTTTAGTATCCAATCTTGTTATCTAATACATTTTTTCTTTTATCTATAATAATAAATTGGTCACTTATATGATGCTGTTTGTATCCCAGCATAACCACTTCAACGCAAGGACGTCATATGGTGGTGGACCTGAACAGTGGAAGCTGTTTGTATATACCCTATTAGAATTGAATACTCCTGAAGAAGCGTAGACTTATGCGCAACATATCGAGCTACTGAATGAACTTCTTGCGCCCAGATTCACACTCTGTCCCACAACGTCTATATACTCACACCCCCATCTGGAGATTGCTTCAAAAGAATCCTCCTTGGTTCACATCCTCCCGGATGTGGCTATGTATTTTGTTACTACGCTAAATGGTGTCAGAATTTATGTGTATAAGGTGTAGAAATACTAATTCTATTGATTTTTAGATATTTTTATGTGAAATTATGTTTTTTACCTATGTACTCAATTAATAAATTCAATTATATTTAGACTGTTTACCAGTGTGCCTCTAAAAGTCCAATTACTTTGTTTCTGGCCTTTTTCATATCTAATATCGGGACGTTGGCACACTACTATTTATGCACTTTGTGAAAGTGCACTTTAATCATAAAACCTTTTTTCCAAACAGACTCAGATAGAACAGCAGCCAGAGGATCAGCATGACAGGTAGACAATTATCATAAGGTGGTTTCAGCAATGGATGCCCATGTATTTGTCTCAGCACAGGTTTCCTCCAAAGCAGACATTTTCATCCAGTGTTTACTGGTTGAATTCCCATTTGATAGAGTCGGAGTAGTTCCAGTACCATTTTTCAGACCCAGCCTTATGACACAGTCAACTTTTTAGATGTCTGTAAAGGTGGAATTCTTCTCAATAGCCTCCAATATAAGGACAGTTTTTCTCACTGACCCCCAATGAATCTGGTTTTAGCAGGGGTTCCCCGAGACCTGAACATTATTTAGGGGTTTCTCTGAGGTAAAAAGGTTGAAAAAGTCTGCTCAATGGGTAATATTTAAAAAACATGCAAGAGGGCTCTTATTGAACCAGGTATACCCTGACTCATATGCCAAATACTAGTTCTGTGGCAGTATAGATATACTGGTATTTGCATTAATCAGTTCCCACTCAGGCCAATTTTGACATGTCTCTCCTACATTTAAAAATCTGTATTTTTTTGCTAGAAAATTACTTAGAACCCAAACATTTTATACATATTTTTTAGCTCCTAGAGAACAAAATGGTGGTTGTTGCAATTTTTTATGTCACATGGTATTCGCACAGTGATTTTTCAAATGCTTTTTGTTTGGAAAAAATGTATATTAATGAATTCTTTTGCACACAAATTCTATATTTTCTTAAAATATAAAATATGATGTTACACCAAGTAAATAGATACATAACATGTCTCTGTTTAAAATTGCGTATGCCTATGAAATGGCACCAAACTACAGTACCTAAACATCTCTATTAGCGACGATTTAAAAGCCTTTACATGTTACCAATGTAGAGTTACCCAGGAGGTGTCTGGAGCTAAAATGATTGTTCTCGCTCAGGCATCCGCAGCAATACCTCACAAGTGTGGTGCAATTACCATTTACATATGCCTTTACAGGGGAGGTCGCACTTAAAAAAAAATATATATATATTATTTTTATTACTTATCTTATTCAAAGCTTTTTTTTTTCTATCAACTTTATTGCTTTCATAAGGGATGACCATCTCTTTATTTAGTAGACCCCAAATCTTTCCTCTGCGCTCCTGGGCTGCTTCCCTGGCCACAACGACCAGGGAAACAAAGAGCTGAAACCAGAAGTGACAAATCCTCGTCGCTTCCAGGGTCTCAGAGTGGGACAAACAATGTCAGTTCCTCTCTCTGCGTAGTGCCACCATTGCTGCTGGTTGCATTTCTCCCCGGCTCCACAATTGGATGGCAGAGCCCAGGAAATGCGGTGGCGGTGGGGTGACCGCCTTCTGCCCCCGCAGAAGTGATCAAGTAACTGTTCAGCTACTCGTATCACTTCTGCCTAAAAGAGAATCGTCAGCTGAAAATTTTCATCCTAGCATAACCACTTCAAAGCAAGGACGTCATATGGTGGTGGTGGACCTGAACAGTGAAAGCTGTGCCCTAAAAAGGTAAGTCGATGATAAAGAGCTAGTTACCACTATTGCCTGTGGTCTTCCTTCCTGCAGTAGATCTTTTCCCCATTACTACCTTACCATACCTGTGTCTCTATGTGGAGGAAGCCATTTTGGCAGGGGCAAGACTTCTTCATATCAGAGCTACCTCTTCAGCAGGTTCTCAGATAGCTTCATCTCCAGGAAGGAGAACAGGAAGCAGCACAGTAGTAATGCCACCAAAACCCACTTTATCCCTTACCTGCAGGTGGCTATTTCTGGTAAAAACCTTCTCTGCTGTGCCTCCTTCATAGCTGCTGGATATTGCCCTGAGTGGCTGCCTTCCAGAACTGTGATAGTTGACAGCAGTTGCTGCTACTGAGAAAAGCTGTGCCACTGGCCCTTCCCGTTCTGCCCTCTCTACCATTCATATTGTTCATATTACTACACTTCCACAATGCATCACTTTCTGTGAATGGGTGGTGGAGATCTTATCATTCAACTGCTCTTCCTCCATTCAAACATGAGGCACTAGATGAGAGTAGTAATTTGAGTTCTATGAATGTTGGAGAGCGCAGAAGTGAACAGGTGACTGGTGCAACTTTTCTTAGTAGAAGCATCTGCAGTTAACTCTCAAAGCGCTGAAAGACAGCCACTCAGGGCAGTATCCAGAATCTATGCAGTGAATGAAAGATTTTTTTTACCAGAAGAAGCCTAAACTTTAGCTTTAATAAAGTCATCTGCACATCCAAATCTGTTAGTATATAGAGAAGAAACAGACCATAACCGATTAAGGCCCACCCCACATACATATATTGTGGCAGGGCAGCCCTTAAGCGCAAAATCACGTACCTGTACGTGATTTCTTCTTCTGGGTCTGTGGCGTGCACGCCGCCGGCGACCCACTCCCATTGGGATTGAACACAGTGGGAGCCAATCAGCGGGTCTGGCAGACCCGATGCCCGCCAGGACCCATCGATCGTTCCTGAGGCAGACAGAGCGTCAGTCTGCCTATGTAAACGAGGGATATCGCTGTTCTGCGACAGCAAAGACAGAAATCTTGTGTTTCTGCTAAGCAAGAACACGGACCTTTGTCTTCTTACAGTACAAGCACCCTCACCACAGTGACAAAGCACTCTCTAGGGACACATTTAACCCTTTGATTGCCCCTGATGGTAACCCCTTCCCTGCCAGTATCATTAGTACAATCACAGTGCATATTTTTAGCACTGATCGCTGTATTATGCCGCGTACACACGATCGGACTATCTGGCAGACATAATCCGGCAGACAAACCGCCGGACTTTGCAGCTGAGGTCCGCCGAACTTTCCGAAAGAGTGGCCCTTCCCACACACAACCGGACTTTTCTGGCGGGCTAGGTCCGGCGGACAACCTGCCGGACTATGGCGGGAGTCCGCCGGACTTTTGAAATGAACGGACTTGCCCACACACGGAGAAAAGTCTGCTCATTTTGAACGTGGCTCCAGGTAGCCGGGGCTAGCGAAGGAAGTCAATGTTGCCTCCTCCTCCGGCGAGATTGACACATTGCTAGCCCCGTCACCTGGTATGGATTTAAAGGTGAACCCCTACACCAAAAAAAACGCGTGGGGGTTCCCCCCAAAGTCCATAGCAGACCCTTATCTGAGCACGCAGCCCCGCCGGTCAGGAAAGGGGGCGGGGATGAGCGAGCGCCCCCCCTCCTGACCCGTACCAGGCCATGTGCCCTCAACATGGGGAGGTGCTTTGGGGAAAGGGGGTCCCTGCGGCCCCCCACCCCAAAGCACCTTGTCCCCATGTTGATGAGGACAAGGGCTTCTTCCCGACAACCCTGGCAGTTAATTGTTGGGGTCTGCGGGCGGGGGGCTTATCGGAATCCGGGAGCCCCCTTTAATAAGGGGGCCCACAGATACTGGCCCCCCACCCTATGTGAATGAGTATGGGGTACGATGTACCCCTACCCATTCACCTGGTGAAAAAAGTTCCGGTGGTCTTCTTCCATCTTGGGGGGTCTTCTCGCCGGACTCCTCCGCTATCTTCTCCTAGCTCTTTTACTAGCAGAGGAGCCCAGCTTTCTTCTTCGTCATCGCTGCCGCCGTCCAGGGTCTTCTTCCGACTTCGGGGTCTTGTCCCACTCTTCTGGGGTCTTATCCCACTCTTCGGTTCTTCTGCCAGGCCTCCGCTCTTTTACTAGCGTTGGCCCGGTCTTCTGTCGCCACCGCCTTCTTCTCTTCTTCTTCTTCCTTGCGATGTTGACACAACGCTCTCTCTGGCCGCAATGGCAGGGACGCATCGTGCGGCGACTTATTGGCTTCCACTGCTGTCAATCAAATCCAATGACCGGGGGGCAGGGCTAAGTCATACATTCGGCTACTATGGATGCCGAATGAATGACTTGGGAGCGCATCGGCAAGGTAACCCCCTCGGGAGTGTGCTTTACCTAGGGGGTTATCTGATGCGGGGAGGAGCCACGAGAGCTGCCGAGGGACCCTAGAAGATGAGGTTCGGGGCCACTCTGTGCAAAACGAGCTGCACAGTGGAGGTAAGTTGTTTGTTATTTAAAAAAAAAAAAATGAAGCTTTAGTATCACTTTAAAGGGGTGGGCCAGTGAAAAAATAAAAATAAAAGTCAGCAGCTACAAACACTGTGGCTGCTGACTTTTAATAAGCACTTACCTTTCTAGGGTGCCCGTGATGTCGGTCACCCGAGGCTGACCCGTCCCCCGGCTCTCGGGTCCCAGCGTCGCCATTCAAAGTAAGGGAAACAGGCAGTGGAGCCTTGCGGCTTCACTGCCCGTTTCTTACTGCGCATGCAGTGAATGGGGCGTGCTGTGTTGTGGGACACACAGTTCCCGCAACACACCACACCCCATTCCCTAGAAGACAAAGCGAGGAGGAGAAGTCAGAAGATCACCGCGGAGTAGGAAGAGGTAGATTAGGACAATCTGCCTAGCAACAGCCATTTCTGGTAAGTGCAAATTTAAATTTTTTATTTTATTTTTTGCAGCCTTTTTATGCATTTTTTTAAGAGTGGACCTCCCCTTTAAGTATCTGAATGTGACCTGGTATCATTCTTTTGTAACAGCAGAGCTCTGACTGGAAAAGGGAAAAGCAGTACAAGAGCCAATACTTTGCACTATAGTGCAAGAAGCATTCTGATAGTACGAGTAAGCAGAGATCGTCAATCTGTTGATTTTATTTTCACTATTCAGTCATATGCTGGGGGTTTGGGAAGGGTTAACTGCAAGTGTTACTGAACTACAGAAGAGAAAAATCAGGCCAGACAGGGCTGTGCTGTGTGGCAATGCTTTATAAATATCAGAACTGGATGGACAGCAATATTATTCATCTGGCTGGTAAACAGCTTCACAGATATGTTTCATCTGTATATTTCACTGAGAATGTTCAGCTTTAAAGTAGAAGTAAACTCCTTGTTTGTATTTGCAACAGAAATGATGACATGTAAATACTGTCTGCTTTAAGCAGGTAATGCCATATTTAGGAAACACACCACGCTCTTCTGTTATAATAAATGAGGGTTTATTATCTCCCAGACCACTCAGGTCTGCAAATGGAAAACCAGAAAATCAGAGCTCTGCTTCCCTCTAGAGGAAAAATAAAAGCAGATCTACTGTGTATGCATAAAATACATCATCATTATTTTTAAAAAGATTTTTTTTTTTACACTTAATTAAGCAAAAGCAAAATGTATGTTATATCCTATCCTGTTCAAAAAATACCCCTTTCATTTTTTGCATATTAGGCCTTATTCACATGGCCACATCAGCCGTAGTGTTGCAAGAATCTGGTGTAAAATTGTGTCTTGGAGCCCAGGTGTGTGGGCCTGGGAGGCCTGTAGAAAGTCATGGTGACAGCTGCCAATTGGTACTTGGAAGTGGTTGCACTGGGAACAATTATCTGTAGTTTGGGCTCTTTCATACTCGCAGTGGAGTGTGGTACCCTCTGAAGAGCATTTAACGTTCATATCACTTTTCAGAGGCATGATCCCCTCCCGAAAGGGAGGGTTTCATGCTCTGCTTCAGTATGTCACAGTACATGTTGCCATTCATGGTTCCCTCAATGAACTGTAGCTCCCCAGTATGGGCAGCACTCATGCAGCCCCAGACCATGACACTCCCACCACCATGCTTGACTGTAGGCAAGACACTTGTCTTTGTACTCCTCACCTGGTTGCCACCACACACAATTGACACCATCTGAACCAAAAACATTTATCTTGGTCTCATCAGACCACAGGACATGGTTTCAGTAATCCATGTGCTTAGTCTGCTTGTCTTCAGCAAACTGTTTGCAGGCTTTCTTGTGCATCATCTTTAGAAGAGACTTCCTTCTGGGATTAAAGCCATGCAGACCAATTTGATGCAGTGTGCTGTGTATGGTCTGAGCACTGATAGGCTGATCCCCCCACCCCTCCAACCTCTGCAGCAATGCTGGCAGCACTCATATGTCTATTTCCCAAAGACAACCTCTGGATATGATGCTGAGCACGTGCACTCAACTTCTTTGATCAGCCATGGCGAGGCCTGTTCTGAGTGGAACCTGTCCTGTTAAACCGCTGTATGGTGAGAGTAATAACACCAAATTTAACACACCTGCTCCCCATTCACACCTGAGACCTTGTAACACTAACGAGTCACATGACACCGGGGAGGGAAAATGGCTATTGGGCCCAGTTTAGACATTAATGGCTGTGTGTTGAGTTATTTTGAGAGGACAGCAAATTTACACTGTTATACAAGCTGTACACTCACTACTTTACATTGTAACAAAGTGTAATTTCTTCAGTGTTGTCACATGAAAAGATATAATGAAATAGTTACAAAAATGTGAGGGGTGTACTCACTTTTGTGGTATACTGTATATTAAAAAGTAAGGCCGCGTACACACGCGGGGACTGTTCGCTCAACTTTGTCCGTCAAACAGTTTCAGCGGACAAGTCCGCTCAAAATTAGCATGGACGGACTTGCCCACACACGACGAACGAACAGTCCGCTGAAACCGTGCGCGATGACGTGAACGGCACGTATGACGGGACGAAAAATACGACGTCCTATACACTGCAATGCAAACTTCGGCGTGTAAATCCTTTCTGAGCATGCGCGGAACTTAGTTTGACGAACAAGCCTACACACGAGGGGACTGTTCGCTGAAACAGAGTTTCAGCGGACAGTTTTTCGGAATTTCCGAAAAACTTTGTTCAGCAGACTGTCCGCTGAAACTGTCCGCTGAAAGCCCACACACGAGCGGACTGTCCGCCGAAACACTGTTCAGCGGACAAAGTTGAGCGAACAGTCCGCCCGTGTGTACGCGGCCTAAGGGTCCCAACTCGAGGAACACCACTAACAACCCTAGGCCATTTATAGTGTGAATCATTAACTACTTCTCTCTGAATTTGGTCTTTTAGCCCGTTTTCTATCCATTTACAAACTGATTTCTCCAAGCCTGTAGACTTACAATGCCTTGAAAAAGTACCCATACACCTTGAAATTTTCCACATTTTGTCATGTTACAACCTAAAATGTAAATGTTATTTTATTGGGATTTTTTGTGATAGCATATGTGATGTGATAACACAAAGTGTTACATAAATGTGAAGTGGAAGGAAAATGATAAATGGTGTTCATTTTTACAAATAAATATGTGAAAAGTGTGGTGTGCATTTGTATTCAGCCCCCCTGAGTCAACACTTTGTAGAACCTGCCACAGATTCCCAATTAGATTTAGGTCTGGACTTTGACTGGGCCATTCTAACACAAGAATGTGCTTTGATCTAAACCATTTCATTGTAGCTCTGGCTGTATGTTTAGGGTCGTTGCCCTGCTGGAAGGTGAACCTCCGCCCCAGTCCCAAGTCTTTTGCAGACTCTAACAGGTTTTCGTCTAAGATTTGGCTCCATCCATCTTCCCATCAACTCTGACCAGCTTTCCTGTCCCTGCTGAAAAAAAAGCATCTCTATAACATGATGCTGCCACCATGTTTCAAGGTGGGGATGGTGTGTTCAGGGTGATGTGCAGTGTTAAGCCCCATACACACTGTCAGATTTTCTGCTGATTTTTTCATTCAGATTTACCAAAACCATATAATATGAGGTCAAACCTTAGGAGTAGTATGCAACGAGGCAGGCCCTTCTACTACGTGGTTTTGGTAAATCTGAAGGAAAAAATCAGCAGAAAATCTAATAATGTGTAATAGTGTGTATGGGGCTATACATTTCCGCCACACGTAGCATTTTGCTATTAGGCCAAAAAGTTCAATGTTGGTCTCATCTGACCAGAGCACCTTCTTCCGCATGTTTGCTGTGTCCCCCACATGGCTTTTCACAAACTGCAAACGGGGCTTCTTATGTCTTTCTTTCAACAATGGCTTTCTTCTTGCCACTCTTTCATAAAGGCCAGATTTGTGGAGAGCATGACAAATGTTGTCCTGTGGACAGATTCTCCCACCTGAGCTGTGGATCTCTGCAGCTCCTCCAGAGTTACCATGGGCCTCTTGGCTGCTTCTCTAATTATTGCTCTCCTTGCCCGGCCTGTCAGTTTAGGTGGACGGCCATGTCTTGGTAGGGTTGCAGTTGTGCCATACTCTATCCATTTTTGGATGATGGATTAAACAGTGCTCTGTGAGATGTTCACAGTTTGGGATTTTTTTTTATAACCTAACCCTGCTTTAAACTTTTTCACAGCTTTATCCCTGACCTTTCTGGTGTTTTCCTTGGCCTTTATGATGCTGTTTGTTCACACAGGTTCTCTAACAAATCTCGGAGGTCTTCACAGAACAGCTGTATTTATAATGAGATTAAATTACACACATGTGGACTCTATTTATTAATTAGGTGACTTATGAAGGCAATTGGTTCCACTAGATTTTAGTTAGGGGTATCAGAGTAAAGGGGGCTGAATACAAACGCACGCCACACTTTTCAGATATTTATCTGTAAAAAAAAAATTCAAAACCATTTATCATTTTCCTCCCACTTCACAATTATGTGAAACTTTGTGTTGGTCTATCACATAAAATTCCAATAAAGTACATTTATGTTTGTAACTTGACAAAATGTGGAAAATTTCAAGGGGTATGAATACTTTCTCAAGCCACTGTATCCTTACACATTAGCTGTGTGTGGGGAACTCTGTCAAACACTTTTGTAAAATCCAAGTACGCCAAGTACGCTATATCTACAGCCACTCATTTGTCTAAGGTTTTACTTATCTCCTCATAAAAATAAATCAGATTTGTTTTACAACTTCAAATCCATGGTGACTTTGCTTAAAATGTATTTTTTTTTCTAGCACAAACTCATCTATGTGGTCTTTTATTAAACTCTCCAGTATCTTTCCGAGTCCCGACTAAGCTACTATAGAAGGTTTGTAACAGCAGCTGCTTTTAAACACAGCATTTATCTGAAGATACACATTTGGATTTATCGGTGGCACGGGTGTATATATACACTAGTGTATACAATTTATTGAAGTACACTCAGAAATAAAGTATCCAATGCATTTAGAGAAAAATATATGCACTCCTTTTCTACTGTTAATTAGAACAATTAAGAAAAAATACCAAACATTCCCCAAAAGACTATTCACATAGTTGGTAAAAGACAAGTCCAGATGATGAGGAGGTTCTGTAGTAGTTGACGGTTATAGGAAAGTATTACCAATTTCTATACTCTAACCAAAACCCTTAGTTTTTGATCTACCTTACCTTACAGAACTTCACCTACTGACACTGCAGTATCCAATATACCAAACCTTTACCACATCATGAGTAAACACACTAAACCACTAATAAAACTTCTGTTGTTCTGTGCAAGAAAAGTAATCTTACTAAATGGAAAGAAACTGCAACTCTGGACACAAAGACATTTGTTAATTTGGTCACCAACATCCTACCTAAGTCAGGGGCGGATCCAGAGTCTAGTCTCGGGAGGGGCACTGCCAGAAAATAACGTGTACCTGTACGCGATTTGTGCAATAGCCAGCAAAGGCACATGCGCTGATTGGCCAGAGGGGGAGCCAATCAGCGGGAAGTGATGTCCTCCAGCCACCTGCAATCGCTCCCCACAGAGATGGAACAGCGGTCTGCTAATGTAAACAAGGCAGATCGCCGCTCTGTCAGAGATGAACAGAGTGATCTTGTGTTCCTGCTAACCAGGAACACGGATCATCCTGTTCAACTAGTGAGTCCATCCCCACACAGTTAGCGAGCACCGTTAGGGACACCGTTAACTCTTTGATCACCCCTGATGTTAACACTTCCCAGCCAGTGTCATTAGTACAAGTGACAGTGCATATTTTTAGCACTGATCACTGTATTCGTGTCACTGATCCCCAAAAAGTGTATGATCTGTCCGCCACAATGTTGTAGTCCTGCTAAAAAAAAATCACTGATCGCCGCCATTACTAGGAAAAAAGAAATAAAAATGGCATAAATCTATCCCCTATTTTGTAGATGCTGTTTAAAACAATCAATATACATTTATTGGGATTTTTTACCAAAAATATGAAGCAGAATACATATTGGCCTAAATTGAGGAAGACTTTTTTTTATAGCAAAAAGTTAAAAATATTGCTTTCTTTTTCAAAATTGTCGCTATGTTTATATTGCAAAATATAAAATTTTACCAGAAGAAAGTGCTATTAGTAGAAAAAAATGGACATCAATTTTACTTGGTTACAGCATTGCACGACCGCGCAATTGTCAGTCAGTTACAGTAACACAAAGCAGTATCGCAAAAAATGGCTTGTTCATGGGGGGGGGGGGGGGGGGGGGGGTAAAACTTTCCGGAGCTGAAGGGGTTTAGATTGAACAAGACTAAAAGGGCAGTATTTGTTTTCCATAAATAATGACAGTATGCAACACAAGATTTTGAAATTTTACACATTCACATTCATTCATTCTTTTACTCACTTTTATATAATATTTTGGTGCTCTGGTGGGGGGGATTGGCTCCCATGCAGAAGCAATGCAGATGAGTGGGATCCGTTAATTGCACTGTCTGCAGGAGCAGTCAGCAGCATCAGATGACAGTGACACACAGTCACTGCTTCTTCCTGTGTTCCCGCCGTGCTGTGGAGAAGATGGAGGGAGGAGATGGATGGAGCCAACACTCCCACTCAGGGGCGGAGAACGAAGAAGGCTCCGCTATGAATGCTGGGGTTCTCCTCCTCCTCAGCAGTGGCTCCAGCCTCCGACGTGACTGACGTCACTGGTTGCTACACGCCAGGCGGCACAGGCGTTAGCAACCAGTGCAAGGAACACTAGCCAGCGGCGCAGCTCCACACACCTCCTCCCTCCATCTTATCTTCTTGTGACCACAGAGTCTCCCTCTCTCAGCGCCGCCGATCGGCTGATTATACTGATGTGAGAGAGAGAGAGACTCGGTGGGGACTGCAATCAATGATATTTTCGGAGGGGGCAATTGTCCCGTTGCCCCTCCCCTGGATCCGCCCCTGACCTAAGTACAAACGATTCTAATGTAAGGCCAATGTGGTGCCTATATTTAAAAAAGGGTCAAAGTCTTACTACTGGAGGGTTTAATAAAAGACCACATAAATTATTTTTTTCTAGAAAAAAAAAACATTTTACGTAAAAGTCACCATGGATTCATGAAAGACAGAAGTTGTCAAACAATTCTGATTTATTTTTATGAGGAGGTAAGTAAAACCTTGGACAGAGGAGTGGCTGTGGATGTGGTATACCTGGACTTTGCAAACAAGTTTGACACAGTTCCCCACACACGGCTCATGTGTAAGGTAAAATCTACAACAGTGGCGGCTGGTGCTCAAAATTTTTGGGGGGGCGCAAACAAACAAACAAACTGAAAAATTCTGAAAAAAACCCCCATCAATTGCAGCCTCACTGTGCCCATCAAACGCAGACACTGTGTCCATCAAACGCAGCTACTGTGCCTATCAAACGTTGCCACTGTGCCTATCAAACGTTGCCACTGTGCCATCAAACGCTGCCACTGTGCAATCAAACACTGCCACTGTGCCCATCAAATGCTCCCACTGTGCCATAAAATGCTCCCACTATGCCCATCAAAGGCTCCCACTTTGCCATCGAATGCTGCCACTGGGCCCTCGGCAGGCGGTGTCTTCCATGCTCCTCTATGTCCTTGATGTCTTCTCCTGTCCTTTCCTCCTGTCCTCTCCTATGAGTGGATGCCTGATAGGTGTCCAATTACAGAAGCTGTCGTTTCAGCCAATCAGGTGATGGGTAACAGACCCGAGCACCTGATTGGCGGAGAGGCGGTTCAGTGTTAGGAAAACTAATATTCATTTGCATTTCTAACACAGCTGGGTCATGCCGCTCGCTGTTTACCTTTTTTGAAGCCTATTAGAGCATATGGCTCTATTTGGGTGCTTCAAACCCTCCCCCCCCCCCCACTGCTGTAATTTAGGCACCCGGCACACGAAAAAGGGGCCAGGTGCCTGAATAGGGGGTGGCAGCGGCGGCCATGGATAGATTCACGCAATGCATGAATTTATCTATTGGTGATAGAGGGGGTGTGGCTGGAGAGAGGGGGGTGCCCGTGCACCCTTATGAACACACTGCCACTGGTCTACATGCTTGGAAAGATCAATTTATATGGGTAGGAAACTGGCTAAAAGACAGAATTCAGAGAGTAGTGGTTAATGATTCATACTTGGAATGGTCTAAGGTTATCAGTGGTGTACCCCAAGGTTCAGTGCTGGGACTTTTTAATATCTTTATAAATTATATTGGGTCTGGGATTAAAAGTAACATTTCTGTCTTTGCAGATGACACTAAGCTATGCAGTGGAATAACGTCCTTACAGGATGTCTCAAATGTCTCAGATGTGGCAAATTAATTTTATTGTTGATAAATGTAAAGTTATACACTTGCGGTTAAGAATATGCATGCATCATACATACTAGGGGGAGTACAACTGGGGGAATTAATGGTGGAGAAGGATCTGGGGGTTTTGGTAGATCATAAGCTCAATAATAGCATGCAATGCCAAGCTGAGGTTTCCAAACAAGCAAAATCCTTTCATGTATTAAGCAAGGAATAGATTCCAGAGAGAGAGAGATATTATTTTGCCCCTGTACAAATCATTAGTAATACCTCATCTAGAATATGCAGTTCCGTTTTGGACACCAGTTCTCAAAAAGGATATCGGGGAACTGAAGAAAGTGCAGAGAAGGGCAACCAAACTGATAAGAAGCATGGAGGAGCTCAGCTAGGAGGAAAGATTAGAGGAACTGAATCTATTCCCGCTTGAGAAGAGGAGATTAAGGGGGAATATGATCAACATGAACAAATACGTAAGTCGTCCATATTGTGAACTTCGTGTTGAGTTATTCACTTTAAGGTCATCACAGAGGACAAGGGGGCACTCTTTAAGTCTAGAGGAAAAAAGTTTTCATCTCCAAATACGGAAAGGTTTCTTTACAGTAATGCTGCGTCGATGCGTTCGGAATTTTGGCCAGCAAAAGACAGATGAGAGCTTTTCATCGGAAAATGCGACCGTGTGTATGCGCCATCGGAATTTAGCTGGCCCGAATTCCCGCCAGCAAAAATTTGAGAGCAGGTTCTCAATTTTCCAGACGGAAAAACTTTCTATCGGAAATTCCAATCGTGTGTATTCAATTCCGACACGCAAAAAATCACACATCCTTCAGTTCAACTACGAGACTGAAGCTATTGGCTACTGGCTATTTAACTTTCTTTTTTTAGTCCCGTCATACATGTTGTACCTAACCGCATTCTTGGCGGTCGGAATTTGGTGTGACCGTGTGTAGGCAAGACAGCTTGAGTGAAATCCCATCGGGATTCTGTCTGGAAAACCATCAGACCTTTTTCTGACCATAATTCGAATCGTGTGTACGCAGCATAAGAGCTGTGAAAATGTGGAATAGTCTCCCTCCAGAGGTGGTTCTGGCAAGCTCAGTCGATTGCTTTAAAAAAGGCATGGATTCTTTTCTAAATGTACACAATATAACTGGGTACTAACATTTATAGGTAAAGTTCATCCAGGGAAAATCTCCAGGATCACAAAGGAAATTTTCCCCTGCTGTAGCAAATGTGAGCATTCTTTGCTGGGGTTTTTTGCCTTCCTCTGGATCAACTGTGGGTGTTGGTTTGTGTGTATAGGATTGTATTTTTGTTTTTGGTTGAACTTGATAGACTTGTGTCTTTTTTCAACCTATGTAACTATGTGTATACCATCCGGACACGGAGACTGTTTAAGCCGGATTTGGCTTCGCTTGTTGTAAAGCAAAGAGGGTCAATGATATCTGGTGAGTAGGTATCATTACTTCACCTTCTTTGTTTATCCATTGAAAAGGAACGTTCTTGTTTATCATCAGCCATTGCGGGTCACACGCAGTTAAGGCTATTTGTTTACCTGAGAGACTTGCATACATGGGATCACAGAGATCACAGTACTTCAATAAAGATTTACAATTTTCATGTATAGGTCACGTGTGTCATCTGGGGCATTGACTTTGTTGTACTCAACATTTACAACCAACCTCTTCAGAGCTAAATTTCCAGAGTGCAGATGGCCTTGGCTTTCCATTAGCTGTAGGAAAAGAACAAGTAAACAATGTATTACTATAAGGAGAACGACCTGTCTGCCTCTCATTTGCATAAAGATTTGAAACAGAAAAGCAAAAGCAATTTATTTTGGCTGAGAAAAAAATATGATTTATTTTTCTGTTTGTTACATATTTCTCAATGCCAGCTGTACTTTGTTTTGAAGACCTTTCTATCTTGGATATAACATACGTTTTCAATGCTGACTATATGCATTGACGTATTTCCTTTTTTTTGTGAACAGATGATCTTTTTACTGAATGAAATGTCCGTGTGGACATGAATCCACACATATATCAGAATTTTTCTGTTGCAGTACTAGCAGTGCTGTAAATGAAACAAAGCAGACACCTTGAATTACTGATAGACAAGAAAATACAGGAAAAAGTGATTGCAGCGAATCTTGGTGTAGTGCTTCGAAACCATTTATAAGCCAGCAATAGTTGCTTAAAGTACAGCCTCTGCATCACCAAAGGGCCACAGATAATATTCAGAGAAATAGTATTATAGGGAAATGCCAGAGAGAGCAGACATACTACAGTAGTAGGTCAGCCATGCTACAGGAGATGGCCAGTGACTGCAGACATGCTAAAGAAGTGGTTGGAGACTAGAGACATGCTGCTAAAAAGACCGGCAGAGAATGGAGGTATGTTACAATACATCAGACTTGTACAGATCGTTGCCATTTTGTAAATCAGTACTTCCATATCTGTGCTTCCTACATCCCCCATAAAAATTGCAGGTGCCACAAATGATATTCCTTTTTGTAAGGTCTATTATAAAAGACCAGAGAAAGCAGAGCGAGGGTGTGGACAACAGATACAAAATTATCTGTGAAATAAATAATCCAAACCATTTAGCAGGTCCCTTAAATTTTTATTTAAAATTTGTAGACCTAGACTGCTTGCTCTTCCAAATGAGCTCCCATGAACTCCCATGAACCTGCATCTGTGGTCAGCAGAATCATTAAAATGGGACTGGACCATACAAGGCTAGGATAGGTGACAGTGGTCAGGGTACCACCACAAGCTCTTTTTGTCACTTTACCTGTCAATCCAGGGAAAGCGGAAAGTGGTCCCAGACAGTTAAAGTGGTTGTAAACCTCAGACATGAAACATGAACAAAGCATATCCGTCTATAGTGTGTACTTGTCTCAATCAACAGCACTAAGTGGCATTTCTGTCTGCTGCTTCGTTGCTCTGCTATCAGCATGATTCACTTCAAGTTTTCCTGACGTCAATAGAAAAATGGTGACTGGGAGGGATCTACAGCTGATTGAAAGCCTCAGCTCTGTTTTTGTGTGCTGTATGAAGGGGGGTGTCTCTTTAATCCAATCAGCTCTCAGAGCTCTCCCCACAAGCTCTGCAGAGTATAACAGTTTTCTGCCCCCTTTTTTTCTGACAGCTCAGACAAGCTTTATAAGTTTGGGACTTTGAAGGGATGTAGAGAAGAGGAGACCGCAGATAAACAGGTACAACTTACAGTTAGATCCATATATATTTGGACACAGGCACAATTTGCATGCTTTTGGCTCTGCATGCCACTAAAATAAAATTAAAATTAAACAATCCAAATAAATTTGTAGTGCAGACTTTCAGCTTTAATTCAAGGGGTTGAACATAAATATCAAGTACATTTTGAAATTTTAGGAACTGCAGCCATTTTTATACACAGTCCCCCCACTTTCAGGGGCTCAAATGTAAGTGTAAAAATGAATATAATCATAAATAAAATGTTCATTTGGTAATATTTTGTCGAGAATCCTTTACTGGCAATGAATGACTTTCTGAAGTCTGGAACCCATGAACCCATCCTCCTTTCTAATGCTTTGCCAGGCTCTAACTGCAGCTGTCTTCAATTGTTCTTTGTTTGTGGGTTTTTCTGCCTTTAGTTTTTCCTTCAGCAAGTGAAATGCATGGCTCAATTGGATTGAGATCAGGTGATTGACTTGGCCATTGCAGAATATTCCACTTCTTTTCCTTCAAAAGCTCCTGGGTTGCATTTGCAGTGTGTTTTGGATCATTGTCCATCTGTACTGGGCTCACAGTATATCTCTAAACACTGCAGAATTAATTTGGCTGCTTCTGTCTTCTGTCACATCATCAATATATACCAATGAAAAATATAATGATATGCAGCACTATAAATGTAGTGTTTCAAAAAAAAAGTCCATGGTGTTTGAAATAAAGTCCTTGTTCAGGAAAAACACTAGAATCACCCACAGTGTAGACAGAAATACAAATTGGGTGAATACGGACTTATCCTCCACCGAACATCAACACACCAGGCCTCTTACCAAAAAGAATGCACCACTTAATCACAGGTGGTCAAACAATAGATAAATCCACAGTGCCACAAACCCATTAATAAAGAGCACAGATGGCTGGGTCTTGTTGTTCCACCCAATAATCAGAGGTGAATGCATAAAATATAAAAGAAGGAACTCCTCATGGCGTCAGAAAGATCCTGGCAGCAAAAGTCAGTCTGGGCCTTCCGCCGCGTGAACGCGTGGGTGCGCATGTGCGCGGGTGCACGCGTGCGCACTCACGCACAGGCGCACACACGGCGGAAGGCCGAACTGACTTTTGCTGCCAGGATCTTCCTGACACATGGTGTAGTATTATAAAATCAGGGTCATATTTATTAAAAGAAAAATCCAGGGCACTCACATTTCATCAGATAAAAACGAGCATGTAAAAAACAGCAGTCTGTATAAGCAGCATTTGTTTCCAACCAGAAAGATGGCCGCAGTCGACATATTGCAGTGTCATCCAATCAAACGAATAAACACCAATGGCCCAGTGCCACTGGAAGCCATCCATGCCCATGCCATCACACTGCAAGCGCCACCATGTTTTACAGATGTTGTTGTGTGATTTGAATCATGAGATGTTACAACCCTCCTCCACACTTCTTTCTTCCCGTCATTCTGGTACAGATTAATCTTAGTTTCATCCATCCAAAGAATGCTTTTCCAGAACTGGTCTGGCTTTTTTAGATGTTTTTTTTTCAAAGTCTAATCTGGCTTTTCTCTTCTTCATGTTTATGAATGGTTTGCACCTTGTGGTGAACGCTCTGTATTTGCTCGCATGAAGTCTTCTCTTGATTGTTGACTTTGATGTTGTTACTCCCACTTCCTGGAGAGTGTCCTTCACTTGTCTGGATGTTGTGAATGGGCTTTTCTTTACCATAGAGAGGATCTTGCGCTCATCCACCACTGTTGTCTTCCGTGGATGTCCAGGCCTTTTTACTGTATGTTGCTAAACTCACCAGTGCGTTCTTCTTTCCTCAGAATGTACCAAACTGTTGATTAGGCCACTCCTAATGTTGCTGCTATGTTTCTGATGGATTTGTTTCGTTTTTTAAGCCTTATAATGGCCTGTTTCACTTGCATGGACAGCTCCTTTGAACGCATGACGTAGGTTCACAGCAATAGATTCAAAATGCAAATTTAGAATCAACTCCAGACCTTTTATCTGCCTAATTGATGAAGAAATAATGAAGGAGTAGCCCACACCGGGCCAGGAAACAGTTTTTGATTAAACTGTCCAATTGCTTTTGGTCCCTTGAAAAAAAGGGGGGGGGTGGCTATTCTAAAGAGCTGTAATTCCTAAACTCTTCCTCCGATTTGGATGTACATACCCTTAAATTGAAACTGAAAGTGTGCACTTTCAGCCTGTATTATATAAATATAGCTTGAATATGTTTTGGTAAATACTTGGAAAAATCTAAAAATGTGCCTGTGTCCAAATATATATGGACCTAGCTGTATGGAGGAGGATGTGCTTCACCTCTGTGTACCGCCCAAGGCCAGTCACTTCACTGGTCATATGGTTTACAACCACTTTAAGATAAAACAGTTGGAGGGTCTTCCTGTGAAATCTGGCTCACTGCACTGCCAGAATAGAAGAAGACAATAGTTCTAGAACAGATAAAATCATTATGAATGAACAGTGATTGTACTAAAGTCTTTGGTTGAAAGTTTAGTCTGGCAATTTTGGCTCCAGGAAAAAAAGATCTTTAGCAGCCTTGTTTCCATTGCGTACCACACAAATTGAAGCACCAGAGAAGAAATATGATTTGATTGGACCAACTTTCAAATCAATGTGCCTCACATATTGGGCAGCACAGTGGTTAAAGTGGTTGTAAACCCTTACAAACCACTTTGACCTACAGGTAAGCCTAGATTAAGGCTTACCTGTAGGTCCAAGAAATATCTCCCAAACCTATACGGTTTAGGAGATATTTGCCCGAAGACGGGCACTGCTGTCTATGGCGCATGCGCCGTAGACAGTGGCACGCAGGCACACTGAGCGTGGCATCGTCGATGACGAAGATGCCGCGCAATGCCGCGCGTCGCGGCTCCCGTGCGCATGCGCGGGAGTGACGTCATCGCTGCTCCGGCGACGTAGCAGCGAGACCCACGGAAACCCACCAAGAAGATGGACGCTCGGAACTACAGGGGACATCGGTGACTTCGCTGGCTCCTGTGTCAGGTAAGTGACACATAATGGACTACTATGCGATGCATAGAGTCCATTATGCTTTGCCTTTGCAGGGAATGAAAGAGGAAGTAAACTCATCAGGGTTTACTTCCTCTTTAAATAGTTGGTGCTTCTGCATAGCAGCACTAGGATCGTTGGTTCAAATCCCAACCATGGCACTACCTGCCTGGAGTTTGCATGTTCTCCATGTGCCTGCGTGGATTTCCTCCGGGTACTCTGGCTTCCACCCACACTCCAAAGATATGCTGGTAGGTTAATTGGCTCCAAGATAAATTTGCCCTAGTATGAGTATGCATGAATGTGAGTTAGGGATCTTAGATTGTAAGCTCCTTGAGGGCAGGGAAAGTGTTGTGTAAACTGATGGTGCTATATACAATTACTGTACCTGTAATAAATAACAAACAGAGTGTGGTGGCTGCCCTTGGGGCTGCTGATGGACAGGAAGTAAAGTGTATTCACCCTAATAAAATAACAACAAAAAAACGAATGTGTTTTAACCCTCCCCTACTTTTTCCAAAATGACAAAACGTTTGTTTTTATATACACTAAAGCCGACTTTCTCAACCTTTTAACACTAGAGGAACCCCAAAAATATTTTCATGTCTCGAGGAACCCATACTAAAACCAAATCATCAGGGATCAATAGGAACAATGCTCCTTATAATAGTGGTCAATAAGAAGAATGCCCCCCTAAAGTGGTGTTTAGAATGCCACCATTAAAAACAGCTAAAAAGATATTTGGTGTCATGCTGCTCGCTTTGCTAAGTGGTGCTGAACCTTGAACTCTGTAAGCATCATCAAAAAGGTGGTTCATCAGCCACAGCTCAAGGAACCCCTAGAAACCTCTGAATGAACCCTGGTTGAGAATGGCTGCACTATGGTGAAAAGTAAAAAGATCTGAATTGTTTCTAAAGCACAGAAACAGGGGGATATCATTTTGGAAAACTCTAGGAATCTTCTTCCTAATTTGACTGATCAAGAGCTTTGTGATTCAGCAGATCCAACAGCTCCCTAAGGTCAAGGGACAGGGTCCCAAGCCTTAACAGGAAGGAAGGAAGGAAAGGAAATGCATGAATAATGGCTTGTCGACCCGCCGCAGTGCATTTACTGTGGCAGGTTGGTTCATACAAGCACAATCACATACCTGTACATTGTGGCTTTCTTCCAGGTCCACTCACGCATGTAAGAGAGGCACGGAACTAAGCCGGAGGCTGGGAGGAGGGCCGGACATGACAAAGGCTGAGGGGAAGAGCGGAAGGGGTTAATGTGAGGAGGGGAGGTAATGGGGTGGGTCTAGAGAGGAAGAATGGAAGGGGGGCGGAGCTTTATTTAAAGGAAGGGGAGGAGCGGACAAGGCAGCGTGGCTCAGAGAAAAAAAAGAGTTGCCAGCGTGAGGACCTGCTCCGTGCTCGTGGGGGGAGGGTACACGTGGTGGACTGTCCGGTATTCGGTGGGGGGGCTCCGGTACGGCGGGTGGGTTTTTGCTGCGAGGCTCGGCGAGGAATCCTTTTTTCTTGATGGAGGGTCTGGACGCTCTGTTCGACCGGCTGCGGGCCGCGGCAGCGTCACGAGGGACGGACTGGCTGCAGAGTCAGGTGGCGGCCATTACGGATTCGGCGGTGGGGGGGCCGGTAGCAGGGGGGGAGACTACTCCACGCGCTCGGCGGTCTCGGCCGCCGGAACGTTTTTCCCCTGGCCCCTCTACTACTGGCCCCCAGCGCCACCCTAGGAGCCCGGTGACGGACCCGCCGCCCCCCCCGGCCAAACGTTTGGGCACCTCAGTGCCAGGGGGGTCCGGGCGGAATCCTCCTCATTGGCGGGGCTCGGGGAGTCGGGCTGGAGGTTCGGAAGTGGCCAGCTCCCCGCCAGCGAGGGCAGTGCAGGAGGGGACGGCGGTCTCCCAAGGAAGCGTGGCGTCTTCGCCACATGGGGGGACTCGGCATAGGAGGAGCAGTGTAACACCTGTGCGCCAGCTACCAGACGCTGCGGGCAGGTCCGGACGGTCGGCTGGGAGAAGAGTGGCGGCGGAAGAGCGGGGGAGAGCTGGCGGACCGGTGAGGAGACCGATGGCGGCGGCGGCCACGCGGAGCGGAGCCAGGGGGAGGACCGACGACG
Organism: Lithobates pipiens; assembly: GCF_037356315.1. Classification (NCBI taxonomy): domain Eukaryota; kingdom Metazoa; phylum Chordata; class Amphibia; order Anura; family Ranidae; genus Lithobates; species Lithobates pipiens. The sequence goes on along the minus strand of NW_027507903.1, from coordinate 45,749,761 downwards.
GCGAGCGGGCTACTACGAGCAGTGGTCGATCTGCGGCCCGCTGGGGTGGAGCCGCCCAGTGGGCTGACTGCGCCTCTGCTACCTACGGCAGGTGAGCGATCCGAAGGTGAGCTGTCGGGCTCGGAGGAGGAGATCCGGGACGGCGTCGCGGCGGCTGGAGCATCCGGGGCGGCGGCTGACGGGAGCAGACCCAGGCAGCCAGGTAAGGCTTTCAATCTCTCTCCTATTACTGTTAATGCTGATTTGTGTGGGATTGCTGGGGGAGATGTGCGGGCTTCTGGGGGTGGCGTTGTGCAGGACACAGTGGGCCCGTTGGGGGCGGGCTGTAGGCCCGCCGCCGGCGGGTCACAGGATCCTCTACAATCCTTATTGGGGGGGCTACAGGTGCTGCTTCAACGGTTTGCGGCCGGGGCCGCGGGGGTTCACCCGGGGGCGGCTCCGTGGGTTGGGGGCCCGGGGGGGCACTTGGGGCCGGGGTCACTGACGCCGGGGGGCGGTTTTGGTAGTCCCGGGCTGAGTGGGGTGCTGGGGACTCCAGGGGTACTGGAGGCACCGGGGGGGACGAGTGCGCGGCAAGAGGCGCCGCGATCAGTGGGAACTCCGCTGGAGGAGGGCTCCACGCCTGTTGCAACGGCCCCGCCGGTGGTAGTGCCGGTGGCGGTTTCGACGGCGGGGGACGCTGTGGTGAGTACGGCAGGGGTAGAAAAGAAGGGGGAGGCGGCAGCGGCGCCCAGGGTGGATGTGGTCAGGATAGCGGACGCTGCGAAGTGCGAGGTGTATGTGTGCTATGAAGGGCCACTGGGCGCGCATCTGAAGCAGGAAGTGCGGGATAAGATCGCCAAGGGTGAGTATGTGGAGATATTTTCCTTGCTGCCCCTCGAAAAGTTTAATCTGGATAGGGTTAAGCCGGACGACTCTAAGAAGGACGACAAGGAGAAGAGGCGGTATAGGCTTATACCGCGGACGTTCGCAAACTGGCTGCAGGCGTTCGCCATCATGGCCAGCGTGATAGGGGAAAAATCTCCGGAGCACTGCTCGGCTCTCTTTTGCTATATGGACGCCATTGGGGAGGCACATAGGGTATACGGGGGCTCGGCGTGGCTGCGGTACGACGAGCAATTTAGGCAGAGGAGGGCGGTTCGGCCGGATATCAGGTGGGATCACAAGGATATCAGCCTGTGGATGCGGTTGATGTCGTCGGCGCGGGCTCCGTCGCAGTTTTTTCAGGGGGGGGGGCGGGGGAACCCCCGCCTCAGGACAGCAGGCCGGTAAGAAGCTTGGGGTGTGCTGGCAATTTAACGAAGGGTCTTGCAAGTTTGGCGGGTCCTGTCGTTTCCGGCATGAGTGTTCCGGCTGTGGGGGGAGCCACGCCCTGTCCCGGTGCTTCAAACGGGGTAAGCGCGGGGCTGACGCTGCATTTAAGAGGGACAACGCCGGTGAGGGTGGAGGGTGGAAAGGTTGCAACCTTTCCTAAATAGGTACCCGAATAGGGAGGCGGCGAGAGTGTTGGGGGAGGGTTTTTCTGGGGGTTTCCAAATTCCGTGTTCCATGGCTGGGGTGCCGCCGATGGCTCGGAACTTGCGATCCGCGCTGTTGCATCCGGGGGTAGTTTCTGCAAAATTGGCCAAGGAGGTTGCGCTGGGGAGGATGAGTGGCCCTTTCTGGATCGCCCGTTGGCGGATCTGGTGGTGTCCCCGTTGGGGGTGGTGCCTAAGAAGGAACCCAACAAGTTTCGGCTTATTCACCACCTTTCGTTCCCGAGAGGCGGCTCCGTGAATGATGCAATTGACCCGGAGGCTTGCACGGTGTCCTATACTTCCTTTGATGCGGCGGTGGGTTGGGTGCGTCATTTTGGGAGGGGGGCGCTCATGGCCAAATCGGACATTGAGTCAGCCTTTCGGTTGCTGCCGGTGCATCCGGACTGTTTCCGTTTGCTGGGGTGCTGTTGGCAGGATCGTTTTTACGTGGATAGATGCCTGCCCATGGGCTGCTCCATTTCCTGCGCCCTGTTTGAGCTTTTTAGCTCTTTCCTGGAATGGGTAGTGCGCGACTTATCCGGCTGGGGTTCAGTTATCCATTATTTGGATGACTTCCTGGTGGTGGGTCCTCCGGCTTCCAATGTGTGTGCGATCCTTTTGGCCATGTTGCAGCACGTTGCGGAGAAGTTCGGGGTCCCTCTAGCACCGGACAAGACGGAAGGGCCGGTGACTGTGTTGAGTTTTTTGGGCATCGAGCTGGATACGGTCGCCATGGAGTGCCGGCTACCAAGGGACAAGGTGGAGGGACTCCGACTGGAGATTAGGGAGCTGCTGGGGGTGCGAAAAGTGCAGCTCCGGAGGCTGCAGTCGGTTTTGGGCAAGCTCAATTTTGCTTGCCCCATCATCCCCATGGGGAGGGTTTTTTGCCGACGGCTGTCGGCGGCCACGGCGGGAGTCTCAGTTCCGACTCATTTCGTGCGGTTGACGGGGGAACATAGGGAAGATTTACGGGTCTGGCACACGTTTTTGGAGGACTACAATGGACGTTCCGTGTGGATGGATGGGCCGGTGAGTAATTTCGACCTGGAGCTGGTGACGGATGCGGCGGGGTCGACGGGCTATGGGGCGTATTTTCAGGGTCAGTGGAGTGCTGCGGCCTGGCCACAGACTTGGGTTGAGGAAGGGTTGACTAAGAACCTGGTGCTGCTGGAGCTGTTTCCGGTGGTAGTGGCATTGGAATTATGGGGTGGGTCCTGCCGGGATCTTAAGATTCGGTTGAATTGCGACAATATGGGAGTCGTGCAGGTGGTTAACCGGATGTCGGGTTCTTCTCCTCCGGTGATTAGGTTGCTGCGTCATCTGGTGCTGCGGTGCCTGCAGATGAACATATTTTTGTATGCCGTGCACGTTCCTGGGGTGGACAATAACCTGGCCGATGCCTTGTCTCGCTTTCAGTGGCAGAGGTTTCGGGACTTGGCGCCAGGAGCGGCAGAAGAGGGGGTCCCCTGCCCGGAGCGGCTTTGGACCATTGCTTCGGGATCGCCGCGGGATGGATCAGGAGGTCGGTGAGCGAATCGACTTGGTCAGCATATAGTCGAGTTTGGGGTGAGTGGCTGGAATTTTTACGGCTGGCGGATGCCGAGCTGGGGGACGTGGGGGCGGACAGTGGTTTGTTAGTTTTGTACTTTGTGGTCAGGCAGATGGAAGGGTTGGGGTCAGTTTCTGGGATTGAAAGGAAGCTGGCGGCTCTGGCTTTCTGGTTTAAGTTGCGGGGCGAAATGGATGCGACAAAAGGTTTTTGGGTGCGTCAGGCGCTGAAGGGATACCGGAAGGGTAATCAGAAGAAGGACGGGAGGCGGCCGGTGACTTTTGCGATTTTGGGTGTGATTAGCCGGCAGTTGGGGGGTCTGTGTACGTCAGGTTATGAAGCGCACCTGTTTCGTACGGCTTTTTCCTTGGCCTTTTTCGGGGCCTTCCGGGTGGGTGAGTTAGTCAGCCCGGCAAAGACCGTTGGGGGGGGTTTGTTGGGACAGGATGTTACAGTGGGGGATGGTTACCTGTGTTTAAAACTGCGCCGGTCTAAAACGGATCAGACGGGTAAGGGGGTGGACGTTTGGTTATATGCATTGCCGGGTTCGGAGTTCGTGAAAATACGACCACAGGGGGAGGACCCGCTGCTGGTGCATCGGGATGGGAGTTTTCTGTCCAAATTTCAATTTATTACGGTGTTTCGAAAATGTTTGAAGGCGGGGGGGTTTGACGGGGCGCAGTTTGCTTCGCACTCCTTCCGCATCGGGGCAGCCACGGAGGCTGCCAGATGCGGGTTGGACGAGACTGCGGTAAAACGGATAGGGCGATGGGAGTCCAAACGTTTTAGGTCCTATGTGCGGCCGCACTTGGTGTAGGCTGTTTCTTCTGGGTCGGGGGGTGCTTCGGGCTGGTGTGATGGGGTGTTGATTTTTGTCTGTGTCTTTTCAGATGGAGGTTTACCACGCCTCGTCTGGATTCTCGGACACTCATATGTTTTTTGGGGGGCTCGGCGCGCAGATGTCAGACCGGAAGGAAGACAGCTGGGGATCCCACGTAGAGAGGCTTGCATCAGGTGGTTGGGTATCCCGGGGATGAAGTGGGGTAGGGTCATTCCTGAAGTTCATCGGTACGCCAGGCTTGATAGGCCCCCGGATGTCCTAGTAATCCATGCTGGGGGGAATGATTTGGGTCTTAGGTCTACTCGGGATATCATTGCGGATGTAAAGTGCGATTTTTTGACGCTTCGGAGGGATTTCCCTGATATGGTCATAGTCTGGTCGGACATTGTAGCACGTACGGCATGGCGGATGGCACGGTCTGTAGTCAGACTCAATAAAGCCAGAATTAAAGTTAACAAGGTTTTGGGGAGGTTTGTAAAACGGAATGGGGGTTTAGTGGCGCGCCACATGGAGTTGGAGGTTAATGTTGGTATGTACCTTCGTGGGGATGGGGTCCATTTGACGGCGGTGGGCATTGATCTATGGGCGTTGGGATTGCAAGATGGGATTGAACGGGCCCTGCGGGTGTGGAGGTGCCCTTAAGGATAAGGGGGGTCATCCTTGCGGGCTGTGGCGGTGTCTCTTGGTCTTTGATGGGGCAAAAAAGGAAACAGATGATGGAAATGTGGGGGGGAGCTCATAGGGATATGGCCCCTCCCCTTTTTGGTGTATCACAGCGGAAGGGTAGGCTGGATACGGGATTTGGTGGCATTGCGGGAAGGTGGTTGTCTCCAGGCTTATAAACGGCCGGAGGCCTAGTATGGTTAAAAGGTGGTCCCGCAGTGTAATGGTAAAAAGGTTATGTTTAAAAGGTGGAGCGTGGTACCGTCAAAGACCAACTGACTGGGAGTTCGTTAAAATTGCCGTTACCAAAAAGTGTTATATATATATATATATATTTAATAAAGTTATTTAAGTTATTGGTTTGAAGAGTGTTAATAAAAGGCTGCTATGGCCAGTTATACTCCAAACTCCTGTGTGGCATGTTTATTGGGATAAAGGGAAAAATTTATAGAATAACGGTATTAGGGTTATATAAAGTAAAAGAAGGTTAATTACCAGGGGTAGAAAGTATGGAGAGGTATGTCCCTAATGCATTGGTCAAGAGAGGCACGGAACTAAGCCGGAGGCTGGGAGGAGGGCCGGACATGACAAAGGCTGAGGGGAAGAGCGGAAGGGGTTAATGTGAGGAGGGGAGGTAATGGGGTGGGTCTAGAGAGGAAGACTGGAAGGGGGGCGGAGCTTTATTTAAAGGAAGGGGAGGAGCGGACAAGGCAGCGTGGCTCAGAGAAAAAAAAGAGTTGCCCACCCACCCGTCCCATAATTTATAAAAAAAAAAAAAAAAAAAAAGAAAGTGATGAGGTGTCATTGGTGTTGTGGTCGTTCTGTTGTTTGTGTTTTTCTTTCTTGCAGGTTCGGTGCTGAAGGTCGTCATAGCAGCTGTAGCGGCGGTGTCTCTTGGTCTTTGATGGGGCAAAAAAGGAAACAGATGATGGAAATGTGGGGGGGAGCTCATAGGGATATGGCCCCTCCCCTTTTTGGTGTATCACAGCGGAAGGGTAGGCTGGATATGGGATTTGGTGGCATTGCGGGAAGGTGGTTGTCTCCAGGCTTATAAACGGCCGGAGGCCTAGTATGGTTAAAAGGTGGTCCCGCAGTGTAATGGTAAAAAGGTTATGTTTAAAAGGTGGAGCGTGGTACCGTCAAAGACCAACTGACTGGGAGTTCGTTAAAATTGCCGTTACCAAAAAGTGTTATATATATATATATATTTAATAAAGTTATTTAAGTTATTGGTTTGAAGAGTGTTAATAAAAGGCTGCTATGGCCAGTTATACTCCAAACTCCTGTGTGGCATGTTTATTGGGATAAAGGGAAAAATGTATAGAATAACGGTATTAGGATTATATAAAGTAAAAGAAGGTTAATTACCAGGGGTAGAAAGTATGGAGAGGTATGTCCCTAATGCATTGGTCATGCACAGATCCGGAAAACTGTGCTGCCATTCAGTGCATCACAAGCCGATCAGCAGGTCCCGGCCATTGATTCATGGCCCGCACCCACTGATCTGCTCAGTGAATGATAAACAACACGGCTCTCTTCATACAGCAGCGACGTGTCGTTGTTTTCTCCCTGCAAAGCAAGGAATAAAAACCGGCTCATTGCTTAGTAAAAGCAGCACACAGTACACAGACTAAACATTGTTAGGCACACATTTAACCCCTTGATCGCCCTAGATGTTAACCCCCTTCCCAGCCAGTGTCATTAGTACAGTGACAGTGTATATTTTTTAGCACTAATCACTGTATTAGTGTCACTGCAGATTGCCAGTGGCAGTTAGTTAGTTCCCCCCAGTGTCAGTTAGTGTCAGATTGATCGCTGCAGTCCCATTATAAGTCGCTGGTCACCGCCATTACTAGTATAAAAATAAATAAATAAAAATGATAATATTTATTCCATAGTTTGTAGACACTATAACTGTCACGCAAACCAGTCAATATACACTTTTCAAAAATGTGAATCTTTTTTTGTTTATATTGCAAAAAATAAAAACCCGTAAAGGGGATCAAATACGACCAAAAGAAAACTCTATTTGTGTAAAAAAATATGATATCAATTTCATTTGGGTACAGCATTACATGACTGCGCAATCGCCAATTAAAGTAGCACAGCGTTGAACTGCAAAAATTGGCCTGGTCATGTGTTGAAGTGGTTAAAGTCTTGTAATCTGAATTAGAATTCTACAAAGTTCTAACATATATAGAGGCAACTGAGCTTGTTATTAGAACACGAGGCCTTTTAAGATGTTTCCTAAAATTAGAAAAGAGGAAAGAAAATGAGAAGGAACTTGAAATAACGAAGTGAAGATTAAATATTGAGTTACATCAGGCAGCTTAGGAGGAAAGCAAAATATCAAAAAATATTAAAAACAAGGAAATTGGTAATTGCAGAAAGGAATGAATTTAAATTGCAGTACAGTGAAAAACAAAATAAGCCTTATAATTAGAGCTAGAATAAAAGCCGGAAATAGAGGATGCACTCAATACTTTGGGATGAACTCAATATTAAAATCAAATGTTACCGCATTTAATATTTCTTTTTTTTCCCAAATAACATTTTATTGAAGTTATGAAACAGCGTCTGAAAATAGCCTGAACATTGTGACACAAAGGCAATGCTAAGATGTAAATTTAACCTTTACATATTTGGTGTCAATACACAACATTCTGGTTGGTGAATACACAAGCTCAGCTTACTGTAACAGCTATCAATACATAATGACATTCCGCCATCCCTGCTTTCCAGGCTACAGAGGAACCGGGTAGCAAAAGGAACAGAGGACAAGACATATAGAATAGAAAGAGAAAAGAGAGGGTGGAAGAGTAAGAAGAGGGAAAGGAGGAGGGGGGTAGGGGATGGGAGCGGGGGTCCATCTCTCGGCTCACGGCAGGTGTTCATGACGATGCCATTCCTCCCAGACCCTATTATGTGCCTCCAACCTATCCTGTAGTCTGGCCATCATTTTTTCCATGTTTTCTACATCTTTTATTCTAGCATATAGGTCCTCTTGGGTTGGGGGGGCTTGTCTCTTCCAGTGGAGGGCAATCAGGGCCGCTGATAGAAATCATGGGGCCCCGTACAGCCTACCTGACGGGGCCCCCTTCAGTTCCACGCTTGGCCCTGCCCCTGGTCCCTCCTTAAGGCTGGGTTCACACCATTTTTCCCGCATCGCATGCCTCCCGCTGGAACTTCACACTGCCCTATGCGGACTGCTGGGAGTGTCAATGAAATGTTAATGACACCCCCAGATCCGTCCGCATATCGCAGTGCGATCTGCACACTCGCACAGGAATCGGATCGCATGGTGTGAACACCCATGCAATCCGATTCTGCTGCGGACCAAAAAAAGGGTCCCGTGCGAGTTTGCGGCGGGAGCGATGCGAATTCAGCCATACTATCTGTATGGCTGAACTCGCATCGCTACAGAGATCGGATGTGATTTGCACTGCAGTGCGGTGCGAATCACATCCGGATCTCCCACCCGCAGCAGTGTGAACCTAGCCTTAGCCCCACTCCTGGCCCCTCCCCAGACCTTGCCTTGAAAAAAGTGCAGACTTGTCTACAAGTGATATTTATTTTCTTGTGGTGGTATTTGGTCACCTCTGCGGTTTTTACTTTTAAAAAAAACAAAAAAATAAAAACTATTTTGAAAAAAAAACAAAAACACACATATATATATATATATATATATATATATATATATATATATATATATATGTATATATATATACATACACACACATACATATACATATATATATATATATATGTGTGTGTATATATATATATATATATATATATATATATATATATATATATATATATGTGTATATATATATATATATATATATATATCCACATATGTATATATATATATATATCCACATATACATATATATATATATATATATATATATATATATATATATATATATATATATATATATCCACATATACATATATATATATATATCCACATATATATATATATATATATATATATATATATATATATATATATGTATATATATATATATATATATATATATATATATATATATATATATATATATATATATATATATATATATATGTATATATATATATGCTGCTGCAGTAGTATTAGTAGATCTCGAATCAACACACCTGGCCCCAGGAGTCACTTTTTCCATGATCTTGCTGCTGCCTAGAGTGCCGGTGTCCATAAACTGCTCCAGTCATGCCAGCTGCTTCTTTTTTTCTTCTGCCACTGGCGGCCCCGCTCGCTTCACTGCTTCAGAGCAGAGGGAGAGGAATTACGCCGTGGCGCCAGGAAACGACATGCTGGCCGGGACTTGAGCCAGCATGAGGAGCGGGCGCGGAAGAGACATTCTTCCGCTCCCGAAATAGAAAAAATAGTCCCTCCCCCTGTCGCCACCTGCAGATACTGAGCTCAAAATAAAAAAAAATAAAAAACTCAAAAAGTAACAGGGGGGAAGGGGAGGATGAAGCAGACAGATGTTTGGTCATGGTGGCTGGAGGATTTTTTATTTTTTTTCATATTAATTAGTTCTGTGGACAGGTTTCCCGGGCCCCCCCTGCTGGCCAGGCCCGGTACAACAGGGCCAGTTGTACTGGCCTATCAGCGGCCCTGAGGGCAATTAGGCATCTAGCGGCTGTAAGTATGTGGCTTAACAGTTTTTTGGAAGGTTTAGGAATCCGTAGCGGAGATACTCTTAGTAGGAAAAACTTCAGGGACAGAGGGATCGGAACCCCTAGGAGGAGGGACAGCAAGAGCTGGGTTTCTGTCCAAAACAGAGTAATTTTAGCGCAGCTCCAATAAACATGGAGCAGGGTGCCCTTGTCTTCTCGACAGCGCCAGCATCTGTCTGAGCTGGAGGGGTATATAGCATGGAGTACACTTGGCATCAGGTACCAGAAATCTAATATTTTGTATGCATTTTCTTTGTATAAAGTACAATATGACCTTTTGGCTGCCTGAGAGCAAATCGTCTGCCATGTTGCCTCCGAGATCTGCTCTCCCAGCACCTTCTCCCAACGGAACATATAAGCGTGCTTGCCCTGAGTGGCAATAGAGTAGGAATTGAGCAGCCGGTAGATATCAGATATCAGGCCTCGGCCTGCCGATCCTTCCAATATAATGCTCTCGAAGGGGGACGGCAGCGAGAATTGAAGATCTGAAGTTATGGATTGGGCATAATGCCTTATTTGCAGATAGCCATAGAAAACCTGGCGAGGTAAGTCATACTTTGTTTGAAGTTGGGTGAAGGATAGCATTTTGCGGGATCTAGGGTCAATCAAGTGACCGAAGTGAAAGAGATCCCGTGTTGCCCAGGGAAGAGACATCTGACGTGTAAGATCAGCAGGCAGTTCAGGATTATATAGAAAGGAGATTAGGGGTGATTTTTCCGAGCCAAGGTTATGCTTCCGCGACAGCGTGCGCCAGAGAGATTTGAGCAGGGTAATTGACCCCAGGAGTCTTTCTGGGTCTATCTCCGCCTTTGCCCCCCAGAGTAAACTATTTGGGTGTGTGGGCGCTATCCAGATCTTTTCAATTTATGTCCATTTATTATACGCTTTTTGGGGGAACCTGGAGGTGATCGCTCACAGTTGGGTCGCTTGGTAATATTTCACCAGGTCTAGAAATGCCAGTCCCCCATCTATGTTTCTTGTATTTCCAGACAAAGGACATCAGGTCAGCCTGAAGTTTCCGCAATAGCGCATAAGGAACTGGGATTGGTAGGGTCTGGAACAGATATAGAAGTTTGGGGAGTATGGTCAACTTTACCATTGCTATCCTACCCAAAAGGGAGATGTGGTGCATCTTCCATTTCTGTAGTAGCTCTCTTATATGGTGAAGGAGAGGGAGAAAATTGGCTTGAAATAAGGAGGAATAAGAGGTTGTAATTTGGACTCCTAAATATTTGAGGGCTGTGACTTTCCAGTGATATGGGAAGCATTGTTGTAGGTGTTGAATTTTCCCTGGTTGGTGTATTCATTGGGAGCGCCTCCGATTTGGACGCATTAATTTTGTAGCCAGAGAGGGCTGTGTACTTATCTAACATTTCATATTTCTTAACGTTCATGTTGAGCATCACGGTTGTCATACCTGCCTGTTTTTTTATACCTTGTCAATAAAAAGAGTTAAAAAAGAAAAAATCAAATGTAATGTTCAAAACTTTAAAGCTAGAAAGCCTTAACTAGTCCAAATGTAACATGGAACAGGGGACTCTGAGCTAAGGAGGGGCTCTCTGGGGACCCTGATGTAAGCAGGCAAGGTTCATTGGGGACCCTGATGCAAGGAGGAGGCTCTCTGGGGACCCTGATGTAAGTAGGGGCTCTCTGGGGGCCCTGGTGTAAGGGGGGGTCTCTAGGGACCCTGATGTAAGGGGGGCTTTTTGGGGACCCTGATATAAGGGGAGGCTCTCTGGGGACCCTGATGCAAGTGGGGGGGCTCTCTGGGCACTCTGAGGTAAGGAGGGGTTCTCTGGGGACCCTGATGCAAGGGGGGCTTTCTGGGGACCATGATGTAAGTGGGAGGCTCTCTGGGGGCCCTGATGCAAGGGGGGCTCTCTGGGGACCCTGATGTAAGTAGGGGCTCTGATGTAAAGCGGGGCTCTCTGGGGACCCGATGTAAGGAGGGGACTCTCTGGGAACCCTGATATAAGGAAGGGGCTCTCTGGGGACCCTGATGTAAGGGGGAGGCTCTCTGGGGGCCCTGATGTAAGGGGGAGGCTCTCTAGGGAAAGTGGCATAAGAGGAGCTCTCTGGGGACCCTGATGCAAGGGGGGGGTCTCTCTGGGGATTCTGAGGTAAGGAGGGGCTCTCTAAAGGACCCTATTGTAGGTGGGGGAGGCTCTCTGGGGACCCTGATGTAAGGGAGGGGCTCTCTGGGTAACCTGATGTAAGGGGGAGGCTCTCTGGGGACCCTGATGTAAGGGAGGGGCTCTCTGGGGACTGTCACGTCCGGGTAGAGAGGCCGAGATGCTGAGAGGGCTCCCCTTGCGGCCGAGCGCAGTGCAACCCTGAAGATGGCACAGGGATGCAGTGCCCACAGTAGCACAGGTTGCCAGGTAGCAGAAGCCGATGATCAGTCTTTAGGGCAACTGTGCGAGGAAGTCCAAATGGCAGGGTCAAGGCCAGGCCGAGGGTCATACACGGAAGATCAGTCCAGAGATCAGAACAACGGGTCTTCAGGTGAAGAGCTGGAGAGCGGAAGGTCAAGTCAAGCCAAGGTCGGATACCAGAAGCACAAGGAACGTCAGATGCAAGCCAGAGGTCGGAGCCAGGGGGATCAACAGGAACAGGTCAACGAGCCGGGTCGGAGAACGGGAGATCAGGCAGCAGGAATCACAGGAACAGATACTCAGGAGAGCTGACGATAATCCAGCGATGAGGCTCTGTTAACTGGACGTTTAAATAGGCAGGGTGCCTGGGTCGCGTCGTGTGCGCGCCGTGGCGTTCGTACGCCTACGGCGTGCGACGTAATACGTTCGTCCATCCCCGCGTACTCGCGCTCGATCGGGCGCAGCTCTGGACGCTCGTTTAGGAACCGTATAGCGCCCACGTATTTGCTGACGCGCGTTAACGCGATCGTACCGTGCGAGGTTACGCCTATTATCCTGACAGTGCCCCCCCCCAAGGGGCAGCCTCCGGATGCCCAGGCGAGCCCATTTTTCAGGATGAAGATTACGAAACCTGTGTATGAGCCTAGGGGCGTGTACAAAACTTGCAGGTTCCCAAGAGTTTTCTTCAACAGAGTACCCCTTCCATTTAATCAAAAACTGAATTGTCCTACCTCTCCGACGACAGTCCAAGATAGATTCGACTTCGAATTCAGTATCATCACCAACCTGAACTGGAGGTGGGGGCGCTTCTTCTCTACCTGAAAAAGGACTAAAGGTTACATGTTTGAGCAGAGAGACATGAAACACAGGATGGATTCTGAAAGATCTGGGCAAGGTAAGTTCAAACGCTATGGGGTTAATTTCACGTTTGATTTCAAAAGGACCCAGGAACTTGGGTCCCAGCTTCCGAGATGGACATGACAACTTCAGATTTGCTGCTGAGAGCCAGACTTTATCCCCTATCCTAAAGGTGGGGTTACTCCTCTTCTTCTTGTCATAATGCCTCTTGTATTCCTCCTGGGCCTTCCTCATAGTATCCTGGAGCATCTGATAATTTGCTTGAATGAGATTTACCCTATCTTGGACAGCCGGGACGGTGGATTCAGGAATGGTGTTAGGTAAAAACGAAGGATGGAACCCGTAATTGGCCCAAAAGGGTGATTGGTTGGTAGAGGCATGTACTGAATTGTTGTATGCGAATTCCGCACAAGGCAGCAAAGAGACCCAATCATCCTGGGAAAAAGAACAGAAGCATCGGAGGTACTGTTCCAGCGTCTGGTTGGTTCTTTCTGTCTGACCGTTGCTCTGTGGGTGGTAGGCCGAGGATAGACACACTCTAATTGACAGCAACCTACAGAGCTCCTTCCAAAACCTGGAGGTAAATTGTACCCCTCTATCCGACACAATACTGTCAGGCACGCCATGTAGTCGGACAATCTCCTTTATAAAGATCTTGGCAGTGTCCGCGGCAGAAGGGGTCCCTTTCATTGGCAGGAAATGCGCCATCTTGGATAAACGGTCCACCACCACTAAGATGGTAGTGAATTCTTCTGAGGGAGGCAATTCCACAATGAAATCCATGGAGATTTCCTTCCAGGGTTTTTCTGGGACGGGTAGCGGCCTTAACAGGCCCCAGGGTCTGGTGTTCGACCCCTTGTTACGCTGGCAGACTGAACAGGAGTCAACGTACTTCTTACAGTCCGATCTTAGGGTAGGCCACCATAAGGACCGCTGTACCAGGTCAACAGTTTTCCGGACCCCAAAGTGGCCGGCTAACTGGTGATCGTGAAAGGTCCTTAATACGAGTGACCTGGCTTGCTGGGGAACAAAAATTTTATCCCGATGCCATAGAAGCCCTTCTTGGCGTCTCAGGGAGGAGATTTCTGCCTCCGTACATTGGCCGGTGGCCTGCACCAATGAAGCTCTTAGATCCGGTTGGATAAGCAGGAAGTTTTGAGGAGAAAGGATTGTACTGGGTGGAATCCTCTCCGGGGAATCTGGGAACATTCGGGACAGAGCATCGGCCTTGCCATTCTTTGATCCAGGACGATAAGTTACGTGAAAGTTGAACCTCGAGAAGAATAAGGCCCATCGGGCCTGTCGGGGTCTTAGGCGTTTGGCCGTGCGGAGGTATTCTAGGTTTTTGTGATCAGTAAAAACCAGAATGGGGTGAGCGGCACCTTCCAGAAGATATCTCCACTCTTCGAGGGCGGTTTTAATCGCCAGGAGTTCCCGGTCCCCCACATCATAGTTCTTCTCCGGGGCGCTCATTTTACGCGAGAAAAAAGCTACGGGATGTAATAGTGCCTTGGGGCCTTGGCGTTGGGATAGGATCGCTCCTGTGGCGACCTCTGAGGCATCAACCTCCAGCACGTAGGGTAAGGCGGGGTCTGGGTGCTGCAGAATTGGTGCGGTGGTGAAGAGAGTCTTAAGCTGGTCAAAGGCGGCCTGTGCTGCTGCAGACCAAAGGAACTTGGTATGCTGATGGGTAGTCTGAGTAATGGGTGCTACAATGGTGGAAAAATTTTTTATAAATCTTCGGTAGAAGTTCGCAAAACCAATAAATCTCTGGACACCCTTCTTGTCCGAGGGAGCGGGCCAGTCTAGGATAGACCTCACTTTCTGGGGGTCCATGGCAATTCCGCTTGTGGAGATGATGAGCCCCAAGAACTGAATGGATTCTTTTTCGAAGTCACACTTCTCAGCTTTAACGAAGAGTCCATGAGTTCTGAGAATGCCTAATACTTTCCTGACGTGTGTTCTGTGGAGTTCCAGCGTGGTAGAAAAGATGAGAATGTCGTCGAGGTAGGCGACAACAAAGTGATCTAAATATTCCCGGAAAATATCGTTGATAAAATGCTGGAAGGTTGCTGGGGCATTGCACAACCCGAAGGGCATGACTCGATATTCGAAGTGACCAAACCTTGTCCTAAATGCCGTCTTCCACTCGTCCCCCTTCCGGATGCGGACAAGGTTATAGGCTCCACGCAGGTCGAGTTTGGTAAAAATGCGTGAAGTGTGGAACCTTTGAAGAAGTTCAGGGATAAGCGGAAGTGGGTAACGGTTTTTGAGTGTGATATTGTTTAGTTCCCTATAGTCTACACAAGGTCTTAAAGTCTTGTCTTTCTTCTCCACGAAGAAGATGCCTGCACCGGCAGGGGAAGAAGAGGGACGAATGAACCCCTTAGCCAGGTTCTCGTCTATGTACTGTCTCAGGGCCCCAAGCTCGGTTTCGGAAAGGGGGAATATCCGGCCAAAGGGAATGGGAGCCCCTGGTAATAGCTCGATGGGGCAGTCATAAGGGCGATGTGGCGGTAGAACATCCGCTTTCCTCTTGTCGAAGACATCTCCGAATTCCCGGTAGGCGGCTGGTATGTTAGGGACTGAGCTGGATATGGGTTGGACGGTCAGGCAACTGGGTAAGTTCTTAGATTCGGGATCCAGACAATGTTGCTGACAGTATGCGGAAGTAAAAGATATCTCCTTCTTGACCCAATCAACCCGAGGGTTGTGTGCCTGCAACCATGGGATTCCCAGAATGACGGGGAACATGGGGGAACACAGGATATCAAATTTAAGAAATTCCCGATGACCCGAGTCCGTGGTTGTTAGAATGGGCCTGGTTTCCCTGGTAACGTGGCCAGAACTGGGTAGAGAGCCATCGGCCAAACGGACAGTCAGTCTTTGTTTCTTGAGGAGTAGTGGGAGAGCGAGATCCCTGGCTAAGGTTAGGTCCAAGAAACAACTGCAGGCCCCAGAATCGAGTATTGCCTGTAAGTGAACTTCCCGACCTGCCACCATCAAAGAGACAGGAAGGGTGATGTGGGCTGAAGCGGGCTTCGTTACTTGAAGGTGAAATGGCGGATAGAGGGTTGTCTTGCTTGGTCTTGTAGGACAATTGGTTATAAAATGTCCTGACTCTCCACAGTAAAAGCAGAGATCTGCCTGTCGGCGGTAAAGTCTTTCCTCAGAGGTTAAGGCCGAACGGAGCAGACCTTTCGGGGTAGGAGTTGCTGTGGGGTAGACCGAGGGTGGTGCCTGGACAGGAGGAAGGGTCCGAGCACGTTCAGACTGGCGTTCCCGAAAACGCCTATCCAGTTGAATGGCGAGTCGGGTAAGACCTTCAAGTGTTGCGGGAACCTCTAATCTGGCTAGTTCGTCCTTTAGGGCTTCTGATAACCCAATCCGGTATTGGTATTTTAGAGCTGCCTCATTCCAGCCGGAATCGGCAGACCATGTCTGGAACTCCACGGTATAGTCTTCCGCCGACCGCTCACCTTGGCGTAGAGAGTACAAAGCTGCTTCGGCTGTTGCGGTCCGAAAGGGGTCGTCGTATAAGCGAGCCATAGCTTGAAAAAACTGGTCCAAGGTACTGATGAGGACGCTGCGTTGTTCAAGTAGGCCGTGGGCCCATGTCTGGGGATCGTCCCTTAGCAAGGAAATGGTAAAACCTACTTTGGTTACTTCGGAGGCAAAAGTCTGAGGTTGTAAGGAGAAATATAAGTAGCAAGAGTGCCTAAAGGATCTAAACTTCCTTCGGTCCCCATGGAAATACTCTGGTGCAGGGACTCGTGGTTCCAGAGAGGTTGCAGCTAAGGTGGTAGCTTCTTGACGTGGGGAGTGCTGCAGATGCTCTTCCAGCCGGAAGTACTTTTCTTGGAGTTTCTTAATCACTGGGGTAAGGGCCATAATTTCCTGTAGGATGGCCTCCATCGGGGAAGCACCTCTGTCGGCCTCAGACATGGCTGGATTATACTGTCACGTCCGGGTAGAGAGGCCGAGATGCTGAGAGGGCTCCCCTTGCGGCCGAGCGCAGTGCAACCCTGAAGATGGCACAGGGATGCAGTGCCCACAGTAGCACAGGTTGCCAGGTAGCAGAAGCCGATGATCAGTCTTTAGGGCAACTGTGCGAGGAAGTCCAAATGGCAGGGTCAAGGCCAGGCCGAGGGTCATACACGGAAGATCAGTCCAGAGATCAGAACAACGGGTCTTCAGGTGAAGAGCTGGAGAGCGGAAGGTCAAGTCAAGCCAAGGTCGGATACCAGAAGCACAAGGAACGTCAGATGCAAGCCAGAGGTCGGAGCCAGGGGGATCAACAGGAACAGGTCAACGAGCCGGGTCGGAGAACGGGAGATCAGGCAGCAGGAATCACAGGAACAGATACTCAGGAGAGCTGACGATAATCCAGCGATGAGGCTCTGTTAACTGGACGTTTAAATAGGCAGGGTGCCTGGGTCGCGTCGTGTGCGCGCCGTGGCGTTCGTACGCCTACGGCGTGCGACGTAATACGTTCGTCCATCCCCGCGTACTCGCGCTCGATCGGGCGCAGCTCTGGACGCTCGTTTAGGAACCGTATAGCGCCCACGTATTTGCTGACGCGCGTTAACGCGATCGTACCGTGCGAGGTTACGCCTATTATCCTGACAGGGACCCTGATGTAATGATAATATATAGAATATATAATGTTATATATATATATATATATATATATATATATATATATATATATATATATATTGTAAGGGATCTTCCCGGGGTAGGGTGTGTTTGGACACAGTTCACAGCAGACTTGGAATATATGAAGCAGATCTTGGCGTTTATTCGTGGTACAAACAGTCCAGCAAACAAAACATACAGCAACACCGTGCTTTCTAAGTACAACAAAATAAACAAAAGACCTAGCCCGGCTGGGCGCTTACTAACAGGTTCTTCTCACCTATCTGACATTTATAAAGACAGCGTCTTTTCGTCTGGATATCGCAGGGTGGGTTTTAGCTCCAGCAGTGTCTGTGCTTGCAGCTTCCTTCAACATACAGGCTGTTCATTCCCTGGCTGGGAGCAATCACCTGCAGGCCTTGCAGAGCCTTTACCTTCCCAGGCTAATTAGGATCAAAGCTCACCTGATCCCAAACCCAGAACTGGATCGGGGGATGTGGAATGACAGGTCCCTCTACCAAACCTACCTGCCATTCCATATAAACCCAGGCCCGGCAAAATTACTTAACCACTCAACAGCATATCGCTGCTGAGAAACTGATCCATCCTGGATTTACCATCTCACACTATGTCGCAACCTAGGTGAGATGTACACCCCCTCGATCACTTCTCCAGTGACATGTCTACATATCCCCCCCCTCTTTTTCAGACCGGAGGGCTGAGCCTTTTGTCCCCACAGACAACTTACCCTCGACAATGCATCAGCATTTGCCTGTAATTTCCCTGGCCTGTGTTCCACAGTGAAATTAAAGTTTTGTAGGGACAGAAACCATCTAGTCACTCTTGCATTTCTCTCCTTGTTTAACTTCATCCATGTTAGGGGGGCATGGTCTGTCACCAACTTGAATTTCCTGCCTAGCAAGTAATACTTTAAAGCTTCTAGAGCCCACTTTACTGCCAAACATTCTCGCTCCACAATGGCATAATTTTTCTCGGCCGGGGTTAGTTTCCTACTCAAGTACGTCACTGGATGCTCCTCACCATTCACTACTTGTGAGAGTACTGCACCTAAGCCTGTGTTAGAGGCATCTGTCTGGACCAGAAATTCTCGCCTGAAATCGGGGGTGATTAACACAGGTGGTTGGCACAAGGCAGACTTAAGGCTTTGGAAAGCCTTCTCGGCCTCTGGGGTCCACGTGACCATTGCTGTCTTTCCGCCCTTTGTCAAGTCAGTTAGTGGAGCAGCAACTGAGGCAAAGTTCGGCACAAATCTACGGTAATACCCCGTAATACCCAGGAAAGCTCTAACCTGTTTCCTTGTCAGGGGTCTAGGCCAATTCTGTATTGCCTCAATCTTATTTAGCTGTGGCTTAATCAACCCTCTCCCAATAATGTAGCCCAGATATTTGGCCTCTTCTAGGGCTAGAGCACACTTCTCGGCATTTATGGTCAACCCCGCATCACTTATGGCATCCAACACGGCCTGTACCTTACAGAGGTGACTTTCCCAATCAGGGCTAAAAATGACCACATCATCGAGGTAGGCAGCTGAGTAATCACGATGTGGTCGCAGAATTAAGTCCATCAACCTCTGGAAGGTTGCAGGCGCTCCATGTAACCCGAATGGCATCACTACATACTGGAATAGTCCATCAGGGGTAGAGAATGCCGTTTTCTCTTTAGCCTCAGCAGACAGTGGAATCTGCCAGTAGCCCTTTGTGAGATCGAGGGTGGTTATGTACCTGGCGTTACCCAACTTCTCAATTAACTCATCTACCCTGGGCATAGGATACGCATCGAACTTGGAGATCTCATTCAACTTTCTGAAATCGTTACAGAACCTCCAAGTTCCATTGGGCTTTGGGATTAGCACAATTGGGCTGGACCATTCACTCTGGGACACCTCAATTACCCCCAGAGCAAGCATACGTTTTACCTCGGCAGATACGGCTTCCCTACGTGCCTCCGGTATCCTATAGGGCTTAAGGTTTACTCTGCTTCTAGGCTCAGTTTCAATGTGATGATGGATGAGGTGTGTACGCCCTGGGAGGTCAGAGAACTTGTTTTTGTTTTTCTGTAGAAATTCCTGAGCCTCCTGTTTCTGTGACACTGATAGAGTATCACCTACCTTGACTGGAGGGATTGGTTGTGACAAATTATTAACAGTATTTGTCGCCACCAAGGATTCCCTGTCTTTCCAGGGCTTGATCAAGTTTATGTGATAAACTTGGAAAGGCTTCCTTCTACCTGGTTGGTGCACCTTGTAGTTCACCTCACTGATCTTTTCAACAATTTCATAAGGACCTTGCCACTTCGCCAAGAATTTACTCTCAACAGTGGGGACTAGTATAAGGACCCTATCGCCTGGGTTGAATGTCCTGATTCTTGCGGACCGGTTGTAAATCCTACTTTGGGCCTCTTGAGCCCTCTGGAGGTGTTCCCTTACGAGGGGCATTACAGTGGCTATACGGTCCTGCATTTGTGCTACATGTTCAACAACACTCTTGTATGGGGTGGACTCATTCTCCCATGTCTCTTTTGCGATGTCCAGTAGACCCCTAGGGTGACGACCATAGACCAACTCGAATGGTGAGAACCCGGTGGACGCTTGGGGCACTTCCCTAATAGCAAACATGAGGTAGGGTAATAAATGATCCCAGTCACGACCATCTTTTTCCACCACTTTCTTCAACATATGTTTCAAAGTTTTATTAAATCTCTCCACCAATCCGTCCGTCTGGGGGTGGTATACAGAGGTACGGATGTGTGAGATTTTAAATAGTTTGCATAACTCCTTCATTACTTTCGACATAAATGGCGTACCTTGGTCAGTTAGGATTTCTTTGGGGATCCCAGTCCTAGAGAACATATAAAACAACTCACGTGCAATTGTTTTAGATGCAGTGTTTCTTAAGGGTACAGCCTCAGGATAGCGGGTCGCATAATCCATAACTACCAAAATATACTGGTGTCCTCTAGCTGACTTTACAATGGGACCCACTAAATCCATGGCAATACGCTCAAAAGGCACCTCTATAATAGGGAGCGAAACCAAAGGACTGCGAAAATGAGACACTGGGGCATTAACCTGACATGTGGGGCACGACTCACAGTATTTTTTAATGTCATCATATATGGCCGGCCAAAAAAATCTCTGGAGAACCCTCTCTCTCGTTTTGTCAGTCCCCAAGTGTCCCCCAAGAACATGGTTATGAGCCATGTCAAGCACCTGACGCCGGTACGGCTTAGGTACCAGAAGCTGTTCCACAATCTCATCCTTAACCTTATTGACTCTATAGAAAAGATCATTAGTCACCGAAAAATGTGGAAATCTTTTTTCAGCATCTGGTTCCTGAGGTACCCCATTCATAACAGTAACCTGCTCTCTCGCATTTTTGAGAGTGGGGTCCTGTAATTGTGCAGCCCCAAAATTATCCCTAGACACCTCTAAGTCTAGTATATTTTGCTCAGTGGGAGGATCCTCCTCCCCAACCAGGACCTGCAAAGGAAAACAATCATTTTCATCCTGCATACTTTTATCATTCACAGCGGACAAGGCAACCTCCTTAGAGGTATCCTCACTCCTTTTGGGGATTTCTCTTTTTTCCCAGAGAGCCCAGAATAACGGAAAATCGCGGCCCAATATTACATCATGCATGAGGTTTTTAACCACACCCACTTCATATTGTACGGTGCCTTGTTTAGTCCCGACTTTAGCCCGCACTATAGGGTACACTTTTGTATCACCATGTATGCACACAACACTCATATGCTTGTTAGGCTCTAAGTCCCCAGCCACCAGGCTAGCATGCACCAAGGTTACGAGGCTTCCTGAGTCCATTAACGCTTTAACAGGAAAGTCATTGATTGTGATGTTGCAGATTTGCGGTTCAGTCTCTAGTCCAGGAACTGCAGCACAAGATGGTTCCGCAAATAGCGACTGGCGCCGGCTAGCGTCACATTCCATGGGTTCAGAGGTAAGAGGGCAATGGGCAGACACGTGTCCCGCCTCATGGCATCTCCAACACTGAATAGGGGCTGGTCTCCTTGGCAAGGAGTCCTTTTTAGAGCCCCTTAGCCACCCGGGACCATCACCAGTCTTTTGTCCCTGAGACACCACTTGAGCCCTTATCCCTCCATCAGCAGCCCTCCACACTCCCCCAATAGATGGAAGTCTCTTACCAGCTGACGGCACAGGTCTGGCGCTCCGGGGAGGTGAAGATGCTGCAGGAACATCACGGAGGTAGTCCTCAGTCGCCTGGAACCTCTCCACAAGGTTGACAAGTTCGTTTGCATCCTTAGGATCACCTTGTCCCACCCAGCGTTGCAGGTCAGTAGGAAGTGCTCGGAGGTAGCGATCCATCACGATCTTCTCTAGGATTTGTGCAGGAGTAGAAGTGTCTGGCTCCAACCACTTTCTTGCCAAATGGATTAGGTCATACATCTGGGACCTCGCTGATTGGTCCAGACTGTAGCTCCAGTTGCGTACCCTCCGGGCACGGACCGCAGTAGTAACTCCTAGTCGGGCAAGTATCTCCGCTTTTAGCCGAGTATAGTCCTTGACCTCTTGCTCACTGAGGTCATAGTAGGCCTTTTGAGGTTCACCTGTTAAATAGGGCGCAATTACCTCTGCCCATTCAGCGGCTGGTAACTTCTCTCGCTCAGCCACGCGCTCAAATATTGTTAGAAAGGCCTCAACATCGTCCTCAGCAGTCATCTTTTGCAGCGCTTTCTGCACAGTCCTTCTCCCAAAAAAAATTTCTGGAGCGGCTCCCTCCACTGTGGGTGGATTAGCAACCACAGGCGCCTCTCGATTTGCTATCAGGTGCTCGAGAAGTTGTTGTTGTGCAGCCATCATCTGCTGTTGTGCAGCCATGGACTGTTCATGTCGTTTATTGGCCTCTGTCTGAGCCTGCTGTTGTTGCAAACTCACTTGCATAAACTGCTTCAGCATCTCCTCCATGTTGCTGGACTGTTCTTGGAGTTTAGATGCAGCTTTCACCCAGGACATAAGCAGCTGTAGCCAAGTCTGTCCACACCGTTGCCCCTAGCAACCGTCTGTTGCCCACATTCTCCACCAATTGTAAGGGATCTTCCCGGGGTAGGGTGTGTTTGGACACAGTTCACAGCAGACTTGGAATATATGAAGCAGATCTTGGCGTTTATTCGTGGTACAAACAGTCCAGCAAACAAAACATACAGCAACACCGTGCTTTCTAAGTACAACAAAATAAACAAAAGACCTAGCCCGGCTGGGCGCTTACTAACAGGTTCTTCTCACCTATCTGACATTTATAAAGACAGCGTCTTTTCGTCTGGATATCGCAGGGTGGGTTTTAGCTCCAGCAGTGTCTGTGCTTGCAGCTTCCTTCAACATACAGGCTGTTCATTCCCTGGCTGGGAGCAATCACCTGCAGGCCTTGCAGAGCCTTTACCTTCCCAGGCTAATTAGGATCAAAGCTCACCTGATCCCAAACCCAGAACTGGATCGGGGGATGTGGAATGACAGGTCCCTCTACCAAACCTACCTGCCATTCCATATAAACCCAGGCCCGGCAAAATTACTTAACCACTCAACAGCATATCGCTGCTGAGAAACTGATCCATCCTGGATTTACCATCTCACACTATGTCGCAACCTAGGTGAGATGTACACCCCCTCGATCACTTCTCCAGTGACATGTCTACAATATATATATATATATATATATATATACATATATACACACACGTATATATAAAAGGGATAGCACATGGGGAAATGCGTATGTATTGCAGAGCTGTGGTGCATGGGTTTGTTTCTTGATTTTGTCTTGACTTATGCCGCATACACACGACCAAAGTTTTCGATGGACTAGGTCCGACGGAATGAATCCGTCGGATATTACGATCGTGTATGGGCTCCAGGGAACTTTTTTTTCCCAAAAGTCAGACGGACCTAGAAATAAAACATGTTTCAAATCTTTCCGATGGACTCGAGTCTGATCGAAAAATCCATTCGTCTGTATGCTAGTCCGATGGACAAAAACCGACGCTAGGGCAGCTATTGGCTGCTGGCTACGAACTTCCTTATTCCAGTCCGGTCATACATCATCACGTTTGAATCCATCTGACTTTGAAGTGCTTGTGTGTGGCTAAGTCCATTTATTCGAAAAGTCAGTCTGGAAGTCCGGTCGTGTGTACGTGGCATTACACATTCTTGTCAGCCATGGTTGGAAAAATTTTGACTATATTAGATTACCCAAACTGCACGGATGAAGATTCTAAAAACGTTCTCCTGGTAGAACTGCAACAAGCAGATGGAAAGGAGGATGAATATTCCACTCCGGGTTACCACCAACAACAGGAGCCAGTTACTATAGTGATCAATCGCTATCACAAACTATGCAAGGTGCCAAAAAGAGGAAAAAATATATTGGGTCATCCAACATACGAACTGATCCATCCTAGGTATGAAGGGCAGGGCTCAAGTCCTGGGTGAACGCATGGGAACAGAGTTCCTGTACTTTTTCCACAACAGGAACTCAGTTCCCATTAGCAGCCGCGTCCTGCAAGACTTTGAAGTATGGGAGCTGTGTGGCAGGTGCTACACCAGCAGCCGCCGACACAGCTCGCAATAGTAAGTGCCGCATACCTGACCATTCAGGCATTGCCAGTAGGGGGCCCCATGACAGCTTCCGCTTCGATCTACCTGTCAATCACAGCTAGCTGATGGGTAGATCAGGTCCCTGCTGCTAAGAAATTAGTCAGACCTCTCGTGATGTGCTCCTCCCGCTGGCCCCTCCTGATTTTCTGTCTCCTTATCCCCCCCCAAAGTCTCCTGCATACTTTCTCTGTGTGTCCTGCTGAATACCCCCCTCCTCTATCTTCAGTGCCATATGATGAGAGAACCCAGAGGAGGAGCACAGCTATTCTGCTCACAGGACATGCAGGGAGAGAGGTGAGCTGAGGGAGGAACATCAGTTTGGGGTGGTAAGCTGAGCACAATACCCGGCAAAGTTTAATGCCAGGAGGGAAGTTTATGTGGAAATATGTGAAGGGTTGGAATAGCAGCGAGTGTGTGTTGGAGCCCTGCAGAGTTTGCAGCCCCCCAACGTAACATACATCTCCTAAGCAGGAACACATCACTATCTCCCCAAGCATTCTGTCCAGATAATGTGCAGTTTCACTTTCCGTTTAACCCTGTGTTATCCAAACTCTGTTCAATGAAAAGTGTAAACTCACCACATAAACACTCTATATACAAAATAAAATTCCCCAATAAAGATCAGAACATGATGTTTACATTTGCATGGAAGCACAATGAATGAATGCTGATTATTCAGAGAATTACCGTATTTATGTTTATTGAGGATTGTTTTTTTAAATGTACTAACAGTTAAGCTTCATACACACAATATGAAAAATTGGATGAAAAATACCACTTTTGAAGCGTGTATATAAGCTTATCATTTATTTTTATTTTTTGGTGGGGGAGTGGATCTTGGGTGGGAGTTCCCACACTTTTTTCCCCAGGACTTGACCCCTGATGAAGGGGGTTCATACATGGAATGGATCAGTCTGTGTGTTGGATGATTCAATAAACAATTTTGAGGCTTTTATATGGTGAGGGTTTTCCATTCTTCTTTTTGGAGCCTTGCTAAAAGTGGTTGTAAACCTCAGACATGAAATATGAACAAAGCATATCCCTCTATGATGTGTACATGTCTCAATCAAGAGCACTAAGTGTCACTTCTATCTGCTGCCTCATTCCTCTGCTATCAGCATGAATTACTTCTGACAAGTTTTCCTGACACCAAGAGAAAAATAGGGACAGGGGAGGGACCTCCAGATGATTGACAGCCTCAGCTCTGTTTCTATGTACTGTGTGCCGGGAGGTGTGTCACTTCCCTCCAATCAGTTTTTCGAGCTCTCCACCCCCTCTTTTCTGACAGCTCAGACACACGTTATAAATTTTGGAATTTGAATGGATGTAGAGAAGAGAAGACTGCATATAAACAGGTATAACTTATGTAAAATGATATGTTTTATCTCTGTGTATCACCTGAGGCCAGTCACTTGACTGGGTATATGGAAGGGTTTACAACCACTTTAAGCAAATGGAAGATACAGAACTTCTCTTTTGTGTCAATGGTTTAGGCTGAAGGTGGTGTAATCACGTGTGGAATATTCTATTTACAATCATAAGGCCCTTTAATACCAACTGTGTATTTGCTTGTCTGTGGCAGTGTACCTGAGTATTGCTGCTGACTTTATACCCCCTTTTTGGATACAGGGTCTAATAAAGTGCCCAATGAATGTAGCAGCGCATGCTACACTTTTCTCTCACTTCTCTGAATGTACCTGCGGAGGTGCAAATTGCAGCTCTAATAAGTTATTAATAACTGGAAGACCGGTTTCAGCTGAGAATTCGTTAAAAGCAGGAAATTAATTTCTCCGGCAGCTTATATCTTCCAATTTATCACAACCTAATATATATTCCCCAGCTACCATTTATGTGGAAGCGACTTATCTCCTTAGAATAAAATTAAAATATTATATATATATATATATGTTCTTATTAATATGGTGACGTATGCAGAAATGTGGTACAAGTTTTGTTTTCAAACAGCACTTAAAGAGGAAGTAAACCCTGATGAGTTTACTTCCTCTTTCATTCTCTGCAAAGGCAAAGCATAATGGACTACTGTGCATCGCATAGTAGCCCATTATGTGTCACTTACCTGACACAGGAGCCAGCGAAGTCACCGCTGTCCCCTGTAGTCCGGCGCATCCATCTTTTCGGTGGGGTCTTGCAGCACCGCCGCTGTCATTCGGCGGAGCCGCAATGATGTCACTCCCACGCATGCGCACGGGAGCCGACACGCGCGGCAGCTCCGTCGTTGAGAATGCCGCGCTCAGTGCGCCTGCGCGCCGCTGTCTACGGCGCATGCGCCGTAGACAGTGGTGCCTGTCTTCGGGCAAATATCTCCTAAACCGTATAGGTTTAGGAGATATTTCTTAGACCTACAGGTAAGCCTTAATCTAGGCTTACCTGTAGGTTAAAGTGGTTTGTACCACTTTAAAGTGGTTGTAAATTCAGAAGGTTTTTTATCTTAATGCATTTAGTTAAAAAACTTTCTGTGTGCAGCAGCCCCCAACAGCCCCCCCCCCCCCAATACCTACCTGAGCCCTACTCTCTCCAGATATGTCCATAGCTCCCAACTGTCCCTGATTTCGAGGGGCTGTGCCTGATTTTGAGCAATGTCCCTCTGTCCCTCATTCCTTCTCATTTGTCCCTCATTTTGGTCTGATCTATATAGATGTATATAAAATTCACTTTTTATCTGTTAAAAAGTGTTTCCCAGTGCTAAACCTTTTATATGATTTCTGAATTGCTGCATTTGTAAATTCCAAAGGCCAATATAAAGGAATAGTAGTGGTGAAAAAAGCACTTGTGGGTTTAGCCAATCTTTTTTATACAATTCTCATTTAACCACTTGACATCCGTGCTATGGCCAAATGACGTATGTGAATTCCCGGGAGGCCGTTATATGACGGCCTCCCCTGTGCACGCTCCTTGCGCGTGCCCTACAGAGCGCGCTGTGATCACCAAGTCACTGAGACTCGGGTGATCACCGATCCGAGTAAGGGGCCGCTCCTGGCCTCTTACCATGTGATCAGCTGTCAGCCAATGACAGCTGATCACATGATCAAAACAAAAGCTCGGTGAATGCTTTTTTTTTTTCTCACTCTGACAGCGGAGGAGAAAAAAAAAGCCGATTACCGGCTCATCTTAAAGGAACATGGGTCCAGAAAAGGAAGAGGCAATTATGCCTCATTTATGCCATATGAAAGTGCCCACAAGTGCCACTTATCAATGCCCACAAGTGCCACCTATCAATGCCCACCAGTGGTGCCAATCAGTGCCACCTCATCAGCGTACATCAATGACGGACAAAAATTACCAGTTTTAAAATTTTATAACAAAATAAAAAAATCGCACAGGTGATCAAATACCACCAAAAGAAAGCTCTATTTGGGGGGGGGGGAAATTATAAAAATTTCATTTGGGTACAGTGTTGTATGACCGCGCAATTGTTATTCAAAGTGCATCAGAAAGCTGAAAATTGCATCAAAAACCTGAAAGCTGAAAATTGGTCTGGATAGGAGGGGGGTTTTAGTGCCCAGTAAGCAAGTGGCTAAGGGGCATGACAGGGGGTGTGTTCTATGCCTGTATACTTTTGCTGATAGGTGTCCCTCATTCCCATCTCAAAAAGTTGGGAGGTATGCATGTTCACTAGTGCCAATGGCGCTGCTGCTGTGTCTCAGCCAATCAGAAGGGAAGGGGGCGGGGCCAACTGGGAGCTCCGTGTCTGAATGGACACAGGGCAGGAGAGCTGAAGAGGGACCCAGGAAGAGGAAAATCTGGGCTGCCCTGTGCATATCTACTGCAACAAAGTAGGTAAGCATAGCCCTTCATTGAAAAACAGGAGGAGTGGGAGAGCCTAGTGTCAATGAGAGGGCCACCCGCTGAAACTGGAAACTGGACGGGCCTCTACATGACATCAGAAAGAAGATGGCAGTGTGGGATGGAGCTGTGGCCTTGCACAAGATGATCCCAGCGGGTCAACGCTGGATCCACTGGATGGTTGAGTATCTGAAATGGGCAGATACGACCATCAGGTAAGCAGGGCAACAAAAAAAAATGGGGAGCTCCTCTTTAATGCATTCTCTGCATAAGGTAAAAAAAACTTCCTCAGGGGGCTCCCTCCAGCTCCCTAAAATACTTACCTGGCTCCTTTTTCGATCCAGCATCCATCTGCAGCAGTGCTACTCTTTTCTCCAGTATTCACAGGACACAGAGACTGCAGCGGGAGCGACTGGCTCCTGTTACTGTCAATCAAATCCTGTGAGGATGGAGCGGGGGGTAGGGCCAAGCTATGCAGTGTGTATCTATCGACACACACAGCCCGACTTGGGAGTGAGCCTGCACTTGTGCTCCCATAGCACAGCTTGCTATGGGGGCACACGGAAAAGAGGAGGAGTGGACAGCGCTAGCGGGGGACATCAGAAAAGGGGGTAAGGGGCAGCTCTGTGCAATATCTTTCCACAGAGCAGGCAAGTATAAAATATTTATAATTTGAATTTAAAAAAAAGTCAGCCTTTACAACCACTTAAATACTTTGTTCAAAAATGTCTACATAGTTGTGACCAACTATGAAAGCATATACTGTAAATGCTAACAACGTAAACATCTGAAAAAATGAACGAACCATATCCTTTTATAGTGTGTACTTGCCTCAATCCAAAGTACCCCGTGGGATTTCTGTCTTTTCTCCCCTCCCTCTGCTATCTGCATAAGTCACTTTAGATCATTTATCTCAACATCAATCAATTCTGAGGACGACCCCCCCCCCCCAGCTGCTGATTGACAGCCTTAGCTGTGCATGTTTCCGTATGAGAATGTGCAGAAGGGGCGGGTCCATTCCCTCCACTTAGGTCTCAGGTGTGACATCAGATCACTGCCCCCTGCCTCTTGGAGCTTAGAAATGTTGTATATATTCTGTACTTTAAACAACTGTAGAGGAGAAATGCTGCAGATAAAAAGAAACAACTTATATAGGAGGATTTGTTTAATATATGTGTATCACCTGAGGCTGGTCACTTCAGTGGGTACATAAAAGGGGTTACAACAACTTACAATTTAAGGTCTCCCTTTATTATGAAAAGGTGTGAATGCATATGATTCTAACCAAAAGATACCTTAGTCTACATAAGGACTTCATTCACATACAACACCCTTTGCTCATCCCTTCACTCTAATTGGAGAAGATAATCAAGCTCAACTTGTTGTAGAGTTCTTTGGGGTGGTAATGGGGATTGGCAGCTGAAAAAAGTTTAGCAACAAAATCAATGCAATATGACAATTCTTTACACCTGTGGCATATGAAACATCACAAGAAATGTAATTTCCTGCTTGTGTGATTGGCTTAGGCCCCTTTCACATGGGCTTTCTGATGAGGTCCGCCTGTCAGTTTTCCAGGTGGATTTGATCGGAGCCTCCATTCACTCTTATCGAGCGGCCGAGGTCAGTGGTGACATCTGCCGATATCGGATCCGATCCTGCCCGCTAAATCTAGACAGATGGTGACCCTATTTTCCATCTGGCTAGCAGATTGGATCAGGTGAAGATGAATAGGTGGTTCATTTTTAACCAATCTCCCCATAGAGGAGTGCGGGAAACTGACAGGCTGGGCCGTAACCCCGGCTCAGCCTCTCTCAGCAGCTCTGTGCTCACGGAGCCGTAAAGGTGGGTTTTAACCGCTTGCAGACCAGCCACCGTCATGTTACTGCGGCAGGTCAGAGCGATCCTGTTAACCGTCGCAGCTATATGTCAGCTCGCGGGATCGGGATAGCAGGCGCACACCCGCTGCACAGCAGGGGTACCCATGTTTGTGGCTGACGGTCGCGATGACCGTCAGCCACGAGCGATCGTGGGCACGAGAGGCAGAAAGGGGACGAGTATGTGTAAACACACAGATCCCTGTTCTGTTCTTTGAGGCATGAAAGATTGTGCGTTCCTATTAGCTAGGAACCAAGATCCGCTACTTCCTCTAGGTCAGTCCCCTCCCCCTACAGTTAGAAATACAAACAGGGAACACAGTTATCCCCTTGATCGCTCCTAGTGTTGACCCCTTCCCTGCCAGTGACATTTTTAAAGTAATCAGTGCATTTTTATAGCACTGATCACTGTATAAATGCCAATGGTCCCAAAAATATGTCAAAACTGTCCGATGTGTCCGCCATAATGTTGCAGTCCCGATAAAAATTGCAGATCACCACCATTACGAGTAAAAAAATTAATATAATAAAAATACTATAAATCTATCTCCTATTTTGCAGACACTATAACTTTAGCACAAACCAATCAATATACACTTGTGATTTTTTTTACCAGCAATATGTAGAAGAATACGTATCGGCCTAAACTGAGAAAAAATTAGCTTTTTTTTTTTTTTTTTAAAATGGGGATATTTATTACAGCAAAAAGTACAACATATTGTGTTTCTTTCAAAATTGTTTCTCTTTTTTTGTTTATAGCGCAAAAAATAAAAGCCGCAGAGGCGATCAAATACCACCAAAAGAAAGCTCTATTTATGGGAAAAAAAGGACGTCAATTTTGTTTGGGTTCAGCGGCGCACGACCGCGCAATTGTCAGTTAAAGCGACGCAGTGCCGAATCGCAAAAAATAGCCTGGGTCATTCAGCAGCCAAATCTTCCTAGACTGAAGTGGTTAAAGGGTAACTCTACTTTCATAGGGAAAAATTGCAAATAAAAATAGCATATACAATTTCTACACAAGTCATATCGTAATTGTAATTGAATGTTATTAAAAAATAAATTTCTGTTTTAAGCTGCAGCTCTGTAATTTTCTGGAAAATGCAATGCAATATGTCTACCTGGAGGTGTACTGTACACAGATGGTATACAGAATGCCCCGCCCTCCGGACCTTCAGAGTGCATGCACCGGTGACATCACCGATGAATCTAGTGCGAATATCTCCTAAACAGTGCCGTTTAGGAGATATTCATTTTACCTACAGGTAAGCCTTATTATTAAGCCTTATTATAGGCTTACCTGTAGGTAAAAATAACAAAGCGGACTTTACTACCGCTTTCGTTTTCTTTTATTAGATTTTTTTTTCTTTCCAAGAAAGTGGAGTTACCCTTTAAGTTTTTTTTGTAACTGCTGGTCTGTGGATTTTCACACACAACCGTTTCTAGCATTTACTCAGAATGGTGCAAAAAACGAAATATATCCAGTGAGCGGCATGGGGGAGGCTAAAAGAAAATGGGCAGATTGGTTTGAGCTGACAGACTGGTAACTTTGAAAACGAAGCTGTACGACTGCGGTGAGCAAAAAGATCACGTCGAGTTCCACTTCTGTCGGCCAAGAACAGAAAGTTGAGGCTTTAGTTGGTCAGATTCCAGGTATCTTTCTGTAGCCTTGGAACCATCTCTCTGCTACCGCCTAGGTTTCAGCTGTTTGTCTGCCTTCAATCTAAAATGTCACTCCTGCCCTGGATATTTATCAGCATTCTGTAAGAGATTACATCACAGTTGCAATAAAAAATAAAAAGGTTGATGTAATTAAAATGTATCTATTAGGCAAAAAAAATTAAAAATAGATGTGTTACATAGCATGTGCATAACTCCTCAATGACAAGTGCAAATTTAAAGTGCTACCAAACACACACTGTGTAAAGGGATTGTAAAACCTTGTTTTTTTTCACCTTACGGCCCCTTTCACACGGGACGGATCTGTAATGATCCGCCCCGTCATGATCCGCTTGCTCAGACGGACGATATCCCATAGGGAGATGCACAAACAGATGGATGAAATATGGACATACTGTCCACATGTGTGAAAGGGGCCTAATGCATCCTTCATGCATCCTTCACCTTAAACTTCTGTCACTGAGCAGCCCCCCGTTTTATTCACCTGAGCCCCCGCAATTCGTTCCCCCGCCGGAGATGTGCTCTACCTCTCTGGCCGGGGTTCTCAACTCCTGATTGGATAGACTGATAGCAGCGCAGCCACTGGCTCCCGCTGCTGTCAATCAAATACAATAATGTGGGCGCCGGGGCGGGGCCGAGTCAGGCATTCTGTGTCTATGGACGCAAATGCTGGACTTGGGAGCTCGCTCGCATGGAAATGCCCAGGGAGAGCACAATCTCACAACCTCCGACTTCGTGTTCCCTCACTGAAGTTTGCACCTCGGTTTATTGGGCCTTTCCGTATCCTTCGCAGGATAACCCAGTGGCTTACGCGTTGGACCTTCCTCCTAGTATGCACATCTCTAATGTGTTTCATGTCTCCTTATTGAAACCGTTGGTCTGCAACAGATTTACCACCTCGGTGCTACGTCCTCACCCTATTCAGGTTGAGAACCATGGGAGTATGAGGTACAATCCATTGTTGACTCCCATAGGTTCCGTGGGCGCATACAGTACCTGGTGCATTGGAAGGTGTACGGTCCGGAGGAACACTCCTGGGTTTCATCCTCGGATGTACATGCTCCTGTCCTCCTCCATGAGTTCCATAGACGTTTTCCCCTCAAGCCCGGTGGCCCTCCGAGGGAGAGGGGTCATTGAGGAGGGGGTACTGTCAGGGCTGGCTTAGCCCTACCTTCTCTGGGCTGGCTGCTCAGCTGTCGGCTAATTGCCAGCTCTCATCTCTCTCCAGAGTCACCCAGCTGTTCCTGATCCTACTTGTCTGACCTGCCTACTTAAAGCTGTCAAGCTCACTTCATCTCTGCCTTCACCTTGGTCTTTGCCTTGGTCACATCACAAGAAACCATCTCCTGCGGTTCTGTTTAAAGACTGGCTTGCTCACATCCCTTCTGGCTCCTTACCCTGCTTGCTGTTGCTCCACTTGGATCCCTGACTTCTGGCCTGGCTGATTACCCAATCTGGTTATTGAACTCTGGACTGGCTGACTACTCGATCCGGTTACTGGACTCTGGCTATGCTTTGACTACGCTTACTCTATTTGACTTTTTATTTTTTATTAATAAGCAAGTGTGATTTCATTGTACTTCTGTCTCGGTCTGGTTCATGGTTTCTGTCAAACCAATACCTTCAGACTCGGTTCACGTATGTGCAGGCCGGTTTGCAGTGTGATTTTAAAGAAATCGCTCCAAAACCGGACTGAAATGTGACAACACTGAAGAAATGACACTTTGCTATAATGTAAAATAGTGAGTGTACAGCTTGTATAACAGTGTAAATTTGCTGTTCCCTCAAAATAACTCAACACACAGTCATTAAAGCGGAACTTCAGCAATTTTTTAATCTTTCCATCTATTAAATCTTCTGCCCTTGTTGTTTTAACTTTGGATAGTAAACATTTTTTTCTGCCTGTAAATACCTTATACAGCCCACTTCCTGCTTCTTGTCTTGAAAAAAGCCTAGGCTTATGAAATCATGCAAGCTCTCTCTCTCTCGCAAGAGTTTGCCAAGAAGGGAGAGGGGGATGAGTCATAAGAGGGCCAATGAGAGCTGCAGAGCTGGAGGTGTGCCTCTTAGGGAATCCAGGAAGTGAACAGGCAGCAGCTTCAGCTGCCCACAGTTAAAATGGTTGCAGCCAGACTCAGCGGAGGGAGATTTCTGCAGCATATTTGGCAAGTACAGAATCACAGTATCTATAAATAATATGCAAAGTGGTTGGAGGGAAGCTTCAGAATGACAAAGATATTTTTATTACAAATTATGTGAGCAGACTACAGTTCCTCTTTAATGTCTAAACCACTGGCAACAAAACTGAGTACACCTCTAAGTGAAAATGTGCAAATTGGGCCATAAAGTGTCAATATTTTGTGTGGCCACCATTATTTTCCAGCACTGCCTTAACCCTCTTGGGCATGGAATTCACCAGAGCTTCACTGGTTGCTACTGGTGTCCTCTTCCCCTCCTCCATGATGACATCACAGAGCATGTCAATGTTAGAGACCTCGCGCTCCTCAAACTTCCGTTCGAGGATGCCCCACAGATGCTCAATAGGGTTTAGGTCTAGAGGCATGCCTGGCCTGTCCATCACCTTTACCCTCAGCTGCTTTAGCAAGGCAGTGGTCATCTTGGAGGTGTGTTTGGGGTCGTTGGGATACTGCCCTGGAGTCCATTCTTCGAAGGGAGGGGGTCATGCTCTGCTTCAGTATGTCACAGTACATGTTTGCGTTCATGGCTCCCTCAATGAACTGTAGCTCCCGAGTGCTGGCAGCACTCATGCAGCCTCAGACCATGACACTCCCACCACCATGCTTGACTGTAGGCAAGACATACTTGTCTTTGTACTCCTCACCCGGTTGCTGCCACACACGCTTGACAACATCTGAACCATACATATAAGTTAATCTTGGTGCATCATCTTTAGAAGAGGCTTCCTTCTGGGATGACAGCCATGCAGACCAATTTTCACCAGTGTGCGGCACTGAGAGGCTGACCACCCCCTCCCTTCCACCTCTGCAGCAATGCTGGCAGCACTCATACGTCTATTTCCCAAAGACAACCTCTGGATAGGACGCTAAGCACGTGCACTCAACTTCTTTGGTCAACCATGGTGAGGCCTGTTCTGAGTGGAACCTGTCCTGTTAAACCACTGTATGGTCTTGGCCACTTTGCTGCAGCTCAGTTTCAGGGTCTTGCCAATGTTCTTATAGCCTAGGCCATCTTTATGTAGAGAAACAATTCTTTTTTTCAGATCCTCAGAGAGTTCTTTGCCATGAGGTGCCATGTTGAACATCCAGTGACCAGTATGAGAGAGTGAGAGAGATAACACCAAATTTAACACACCTGCTCCCCATTCACAACTGAGACTTTGTAACACTAACGAGTCACATGACACCGGGGAGGGAAATTAGCTAATTTGGCCCAATTTGGACATTTTCACTTAGGGGCGTACTCGCTTTTCTTGCAAGAGGTTTAGACAATAATGTGTTGAGTTATTTTGAGAGGACAGCAAATTTACACTGTTATACAAGCTGTACACTCACTACTTTACATTGTAGAAAGGGGCATTTCTTCAGTGTTGTCACATAAAAAGATATAATAAAATATTTAAAAACATGTGAGGGGAGTACTCACTTTTGTGAGATACTGTGTATATATATATATATATATATATATATATATATATATATATATATACACAGTGCCTTGCGAAAGTATTCGCCCCCTTGAACTTTTCAACCTTTTGCCACATTTCAGGCTTCAATCATAAAGATATAAAATTTAAATTTTTTGTGAAGAATCACCAACAAGTGGGACACAATTGTGAAGTGGAACGAAATCTATTGGATAATTTAAACTTTTTTAGCAAATAAAAAACTGAAAAGTGGTGCGTGCAAAATTATTCGGCCCCTTTACTTTCAGTGCAGCAAACTCACTCCAGAAGTTCAGCGAGGATCTCTGAATGATCCAATGTTGTCCTAAATGACTGATGGTGATAAATAGAATCCACCTGTGTGTAATCAAGTCTCTGTATAAATGCACCTGCTCTGTGATAGTCTCAGGGTTCTGCTGAAAGCGCAGAGAGCATCATGAAGACCAAGGAACACACCAGGCAGGTCCGTAATACTGTTGTGGAGAAGTTTAAAGCCGGATTTGGATACAAAAAGATTTCCCATGCTTTAAACATCCCAAGGAACACTGTGCAAGCGATCATTTTGAAATGGAAGGAGTATCAGACCACTGCAAATCTACCAAGACCTGGCCGTCCCTCTAAACTTTCAGCTCAGACAAGGAGAAGACTGATCAGAGATGCAGCCAAGAGGCCCAGGATCACTCTGGATGAACTGCAGAGAACTACAGCTGAGGTGGGAGAGTCTGTCCATAGGACAACAATCAGTCGTACACTGCACAAATCTGGCCTTTATGGAAGAGTGGCAAGAAGAAAGCCATTTCTCAAAGATATCCATAGAAAGTCTCATCTAAAGTTTGCCACAAGCCACCTGGGGGACACATCAAACATGTGGAAGAAGGTGCTCTGGTCAGATGAAACCAAAATCAAACTTTTTGCCCACAATGC
Organism: Lithobates pipiens; assembly: GCF_037356315.1. Classification (NCBI taxonomy): domain Eukaryota; kingdom Metazoa; phylum Chordata; class Amphibia; order Anura; family Ranidae; genus Lithobates; species Lithobates pipiens. Next base: position 45,714,063 of record NW_027507903.1, on the reverse strand, counting down.
AAAACGATATATTTGGCGTAAAAGCAACACAGCTCATCACCCTCAACACACCATCCCCACTGTCAAACATGGTGGTGGCAGCATCATGGTTTGGGCCTGCTTTTCTTCAGCAGGGACAGGGAAGATGGTTAAAATTGAGGGGAAGATGGATGCAGCCAAATACAGGACCATTCTGGATTTATCTTCCAACAAGACAATGATCCCAAACATACAGCAAAATCTACAAAGGAATGGTTCACAAATAAACATATCCAGGTGTTAGAATGGCCAAGTCAAAGTCCAAACCTGAATCCAATCGAGAATCTGTGGAAAGAGCTGTTCACAAACGCTCTCCATCCAACCTCACTGAGCTCGAGCTGTTTTGCAAGGAAGAATGGGCAAGAATTTCAGTCTCTCGATGTGCAAAACTGATAGAGACATACCCCAAGCGACTTGCAGCTGTAATCGCAGCAAAAGGTGGCTCTACAAAGTATTAACGCAAGGGGGCCGAATAATTTTGCACACCCCACTTTTCATTTTTTTATTAGTTAACCACTTTCAGACCGGACCAATTTGCTGGTCAAAGACCAGACCACTTTTTGCGATTCGGCACTGCGTCGCTTTAACTGACAATTGCGCGGTCGTGCGACGTGGCTCCCAAACAAAATTGACGTCCTTTTTTTCCCACAAATAGAGCTTTCTTTTGGTGGTATTTGATCACCCCTGCGGTTTTTATTTTTTGCGCTATAAACAAAAATAGAGCGACAATTTTGAAAAAAACGCATTCTTTTTTACTTTTTGTTATAATAAATATCCCCCAAAAATATATAAAAAAACATTTTTTTCCCTCAATTTAGGCCGATACGTATTCTTCTACATATTTTTGGTAAAAAATATCGCAATAAGCGATTATTGATTGGTTTGCGCATAAGTTATAGCGTTTACAAAATAGGGATAGTTTTATAGCATTTTTATTAATAATTTTTTATTATTTTTTTTTTTACTAGTAATTAGAGGTCGACCGATATGGGTTTTTCTCTGGCCGATGCCGATATTTAGAAATCATGGCGGCCGATAGCCGATATATGATGCCGATTTTTTTGGGCCGATATGTTAGGCCGATTTTATTTATTTATTTATTTTTAATCCCCCTTGATCTAACACACCTTTCCCACTGGGGCGTTTTTTAAGGCGCTTTTGGGCTAAAAATAGCGCCTGTAAAGTGCCTGCAAAATGGCTCCCCTGCAGTCTGTGTGAAACACAGAGTGCTTTCACACTGAGGCGATGCGCTGGCAGGATCTTAAAAAAAAAGTCCTGCAAGCAGCACGTTTGGAGTGGTGTATACCGCTCCTCCACCACTCCTGCCCATTGATATGAATGGGCACCACTGCCGAAGCGCATGCAATGCGATTTGGCAGCGGTGCTTCATGGGCGCATTTAACCTCTTCCTTGGCCGCTAGCTGGGTTATATGTGCCCCACTAGCAGCCAAATAGCACCGCTAAAATGATGGTAAAGAGCCGCTAAAACTTGCGTTTTACCATCAACGTCTGCCCGCTCTAGTGTGAAAGCAGCCTTCATAAGTGATACAGAAAATTTCTTACACTTAAAGCGGAGGTCCACCCTAAAATGGACCTTCCGCTCATCGGATTCCTCCCCCCCTCCGGCGCCACAATTGGCACCTTTCAGGGGGGAGGGGGGTGCAGTTACCTGGATAATCCAGGTAACTGCACCCACTTCCGGGCTAGCTCTCTGCGGAAAGGGGCGTACATTACGCCCCCTTCCGCAAGTGCCCCGCTGCCTGCTGGGAAACGCACAGATCCCAGAGGCAGCGGGGACCATCCTCATTGCGCAGCGCGGCTCGTGCATGCGGAGTAGGGAACCGGGAAATGAAGCCGAAAGGCTCCATTTCCTGATTCCCATACCCAAGATGGCGGCGGCAGCACTCGAGTGTCGATCTAGAGATCGGCTTCGGGTGCCGACATCGCGGGCGTGCTGGACAGGTAAGTGTCACTATTTTAAAAGTCAGCAGCTGCAGTATTTGTAGCTGCTGGCTTTTTAAAAAAAAAAAAACAAAAAAAAAACGCGGAGTCCCGGCGGACTCCCGCTTTAAACATTTATTAAACAAAACAAACCTCCAATCAGTTTACTTGTATGTATGATCTAGATTAAAAAAAAAAAAAAAAAAAAACTATATATTAAATAAAAACGGGTAGTCAAAACTTTTGGACAAAAAAAAAAAAAATGGGCTAACTTTACTGTTTTTATTTTTATTTTTTAAATGGTGCATTTTTTTTCCAAAAAAATGCATTTGAAAGACCTCTGTGCAAATGCCGTGTGACATAAAATATTGCAACAACCGCTATTTTATTCCCTAGGATCTCTGCTAAAAAAATATATATAATTTTTGGGGGGTCTAAGTGATTTTCTGGCAGAAAATACAGGATTTTTTACTTGTAAGCAACAAGTGTCAGAAAAGATTTAGTCTTTAAATGGTTAAACTGAGAACTTCTACACAGAGATGACTTCATTCATTCATTCAGAAGTGTAAACATTGTATCATTTAGTTCTTTTCTTGGCAGTCTGCCCAGAGAGGAGGAAAGTGTTGCTATGACGACTCAGGCAACTCACACTGACTTCTAAGTCATTTCAAAGTCCCGCTGTAGAATCGTTTTTTTATCAACACAATCGGCCGATGCCGATTATTTAAAAAACGGCAAATATCGGCCGATATATCGGCCGGCCGATATATCGGTCGACCTCTACTAGTAATGGCGGCGATCTGCAATTTTTATTGTGACTGCGACATTGTCGGGGACCCATCGGACATTTTTGACACATTTTTGGGACCATTGTCATTTATACATTAATCACTGCTATATAAATGCAGTGATTCCTGTGTAAATGACACTGGCAGTGAAGAGGTTAACCAGTGGGTGGCAGTGTAGGGGTTAAGTGTTCCTAGGGGTGTGTTACTAACTGTGGGGGGGTTGGGCTTTCATTTAGTGTACACTGATCTCTGCTCCAATCACATGGAGCAGAGATCAGCGTCACTAGTTGCTAGGCAGAATGGAAAAATGTTGTTTATACAGCATTTCCTCCATTCGGCCGCTCCGTGAGACGATCGCGGGGATGCCCGCGGCGATCGAGTCCGCGGGTCCCGCGACCGGAATCACGGGGGTCCCGACCAGCGCGGGAGCGCGCCGCCGGCGGTGCGCTCCCGATGGCAGGACGGCATCGAATATTGGACGTACATGTACGCCAATATGCCTGCCCGTGCCATTCTGTCGACGTACATCGTCGTGCGCTGGTCGGGAAGTGGTTAAAAAAGTTTCAAAAATCCAATAGATTTCGTTCCACTTCACAATTGTGTCCCACTTGTTGGTGATTCTTCACAAAAAATAAAAATGTTATATCTTTATTTTTGAAGCCTGAAATGTGGCAAACGGTTGAAAAGTTCAAGGGGGCGAATACTTTGGCAAGGCACTGTATATATATATATATATATATATAGATGAACATATTGAACCTGGAATGCACTGGGCTACACAGAGTTGGCACTCTTGTTGGATTAATAGAAGAATCAATTATAAATAAGGTACCTTGGTTATCACCTGATGGTAAAACTAAAACCAATTAGATCAGTCTATATAGAAAGCACTGAATGGCTATAATGGTTGTCAGCAGCATTACAGGAATAGTCTGTGATTTATACAATTTTTAGGTACTTATTTGAATAGTTGAAAAATATAATCTACAAAGATAAGGAAAGCAGAAAAAGTAAATAGATTTGATGTTAGTAAGCCGAAAACAGATGGAAGCTTAACCAGAAAAAAATCTGGAAGTCATTATTAAAGATATGCAAACGAAACATGCAGATAATGAACAAGAGACAGGGAAGAGGGCAGAAAATTAGAAATGTAATAGCAGAATCTGATGAAAAAAAAGTTCTTGGTTATTAAACTTAATGAAGGAAAGAAGATTGGTTTGATGAGAAGTGCAAAAAGGCAACAGAAGAAGGAATGAGAACAGATCTAAAATTCTCAGATAAAAAAAATAAGAACAGGTTTAGATGAAGTGATGAAAAAAGAAGAATGGTAAATAAAATATGCAGGAGGATGAAAAGGGAAAAAGAAAAAGGAAAAGCTCTGGGGCACAGAGAAGCCGTTTGAAAAGAAAGAAAGTAGAAACCCATTCAGATAGCTGGGCGCAGGAATGAAAGAGTTTCCATAGCAAATGATGCCATGTAGAGATAAAAATGGAAACTTAATTGGGAAAGAAGAGAAAATATCAGAATGCTGAGCTGAATACTTTGAAAAACTATTAAAGAATTGTAGAATCAGAAGAAATATTAAAGACACAAAAAAAACAGAAGACATATTAAAGACATGAAGAATGAGGGAAAGAAAATTAAGTTGTCTTTTTTTATGGCCCAGATATGGAACTGGAAGTCATATTCTATAGTCATATATGTATGAAGAATTACGGTAAAAGAACCATCAAACAACTGTAAAAGAAAAAAGTACAAGACCATACAAAATTTGAATTGATAAAATAAGGAGAGCTAACTTTACAGAAGTGTATACATGAACTAATAACTGATATATGGAAGAAAAAACAAGTGGCAAAAAATGTTGGAAATAATTCCAAGCATCAGCATGTTGAACATAGTTACATTTATCCAACTTGGACCAATGTAACTATGTATATGACAAAGAAAAATGGAAATTGATCGCACACAAGATGCAGACTCATTGGGGGAGATTTAATAAAGTTGGTGCACACAGAATCTGGTGCAGCTGTGCATAGTAACCAATCAGCTTCTAACTTCAGCTTGTTCAATTAAGCTTTGAAAAAAAGCTGATTGGTTCCTTTGCACATCTCCACCAGAATCTGTGTGCACCAGTTTTAGGAAATCTCTCCCCACTGCGACCAAAACGAAACCAGGTAATGTAAGGGTTCAGCTCTGCTCTCCACCTGCAGGAAAGGTCCCTGAGATGTATTTCAACCGCTTAATGGCTTTAATCAGGCCTCAACGATTAAGCCCACCAGGGGGTGAAGCACATCTAAGGCACCCCTTATGCGTGTGGAGAGCTGAGCTGACGACATCTAACATTACCTGGTTTAGTGATGGTCACAGCGAGTCGGCTTCCTGTGTGCCATCGGTTGCCATATTTCTGTAATATATTGAAGCCCGACAAGCTGTTTTATATGATCTGCACCAGTTTATTACATGTCATGTTTGCTGATATCGGTAATAGGAGCATTAGAATGGTACTCTTTTTTTTGTTTACTTATGTATATAGCATAACCGAGTGATGCCCCTGGTAATCACTGAAGTAGCGGTGTCTACTTCAGTGATCTCCACTTGCTTCTGGGTCTTGTGCTGAGCAGATGCCCTGCTGCATTCTGAACAGAGGAGGTTGGCTACTCAGTGGGGGCGCCATACAAAGAATGCTTTGGAGAGGTGGAGTGGTGACGTCATGCTCTCCAGCTTGTCCAAACAGAAAACAGTGGCAGTGCTGAGCAGCCAATCTCCTGTGTTCAAATTGCATCAGGCAGGCTGCATAGCATGGGACCCGGAAGCAAGTGGAGTTTACTGGAGAAGTGGTGTCAACTTCAGTGATTTCCAGCTTCCAATGGCATCGGCCAGGTATGTCAATTACTGTACATTCTGTAGTTACATTGGTCCAAGTCCAAGTTATTTAAAACATGCCGATGACTGGAATTCATCTTTAACTAAGGAGACAAAACAATCTGTAAGGATTATCATTGTATCTCCTTGCTAAATATATCACATATAAAGTAGCAACAAGCGCTTTGACAATTTAATTAGACCCTTATGTGAAAGAGATTCTGTAATACTATCAATGTGGTTTTTTAAAAAACAGGTTGAGCATACATCCAATATATTTGTTAGGCATGATGCTGAAAATATTGCTATGGAGGTACTCAGCCGGGGGAAAGGAGCCAGAAGCACTGGCGGGGAACCCGAGAAGAGTATAACATGTTTGTGTTTTTTTCAAAAATAAAAGGAGAGCCGTTAGAATCACTTTAAGAGTAGGAAAAGTGACAAAAAAAACTTACAAAAAAGTAGAACTTTCCCTGCTCACATGTATCCACACACCCGTACCTGCAGTTGGGGACGGATATCAGAGCTTGGACACATCTGTCTGTTTCTGGGGTCGCCGATCTGATCCTAACAACAGGTAATTATTGGGTGTGTGGATGCATATAAACAGTATTGGCTCCTCTCGGTCTGTCAATATTTTGTACAGGATGAGTGTTGGCCGCTGTACTGTGCACACCTGTCATCCCAGTCAAAAGAATATACTGATTCTTGCACCTGAAATTCAATGTATGCACATACTCGTCTGTGTGGAAGAAGGCCTTAAGGGTTATTTCCTATTCTTGTATTATTAGTATTGGACCTCTTGCACATTGGGTGTTTAGCCCCGATGCATGAGACTCCATTGTTTAGGTGTGGGTGGAAAGCACGGGTGCACATTCTTGCCCCAACCTATAAAACTCCACGAGAGGCTGGACAGCACTGGATGGGCACGACCAAGCTTCTAAATCACTCTTACCAACCATTCAGTGTCCTCCAGCCCTCTCTGCCAATCCCCCCACTGAGCTCACCCAACAAATAAAATTCAAAGTGCTAACAATAATTTACAAAGCCATCCATAACTCTGCCCCCAGCTACATCACTAACCTAGTCCCAAAAAACCAACCAAGCCGCTCTCTTCGGTCCCACTAAGACATCCTGCTCTCTAGCTCCCTTGTCACCTCCTCCCATGCTTGCCTCCAGGATTTCTCCAGAGCTTCTCCCATCCTTTGGAATCCCTACCCCAATCTGTCCGACTTTCCCCTAATCTATCCATCTTTAGACGATCCCTGAAAACTCTTCTCTTTAAAGAAGCCCATCCTGCTTCTAACTAACACTGTTTACTTCCACCATCAGCTCATCCCCCACAGCTATTACCTTTTGTATCAATGGACCCTTCCTTTTTAGATTGTAAGCTCTAATGAGCAGGCCCCCTGATTCCTCTTGTACCAAATTGTAATGTAACTGTAATGTCTGCCTTTATTTTGTTAAGCGCTGCGCAAACTGTTGGCGCTATATATAAAACCTGTGTTATTATAATAATAATAATTAGCGTTAAGGGCAGTATGCGCCCAGGGATAAATGGTTGGAATGTAGGCTGCTTGCATTAGATTATCTGAACAGTGCCTGAATCTGATTCGATGCAGACACTTCGAACAAGAATTTTCTGCCCGGCTCAAATCAACATTTGTTGAGCTAGGTGGTGCCCACAGGGCCACCCACAGAACGAATTTTATTGGTTTCCTGCTTATTTGACCAAATTGACTGCATGGGTGGTCAGTTGACTTTTGTTGAAGGAGCCAAGCAGAAAATTCTATTAATTAAATTTGGTCAATTTGATCCATATATGTCCTGTTTAAGTCCTAAGGCTATGAGGTGAATATCTTATTTATCAAACCATCTATTAAAATATGCCTTCCATTTCCCTCTTTTTCATCCCTCCAGGGATAACCCTCCTGTGATACCAGCAGCACTTATCTCACCAAGGATGGTTGAATGACACCATAGAACCTCTTTATGTGACCTAAATTTCAAAAAGGACAATTTTATGGTAATTTTCTGTTCAATTGGTCTTAGAGTTTACAAATTAAACAGCTGGTACACTGAGATATAGAAAAACACATTTGAGAAACCAAAAAAAAAAGAAAAACACATGAAAAAAGAGATGTAAGGGGTTGGAGGCTCATTTAGTAAGCCTGATGCTGTATATACTTGAGCCTTCCCGTCGTCTTCAACAGTGTTTCTCAACTCCAGTCCTCAAGGCACCCCAACAGGTCATGTTTTGAGGATTTACCTCAGAAGAAACAGCTGTTGTAATTACTAAGGCAGTGAAACTGATCAAATCACCTATGCAAAATAATGGAAAGCCTGAAAACATGACCTATTGGGGCGCCTTGAGGACTGGAGTTGAGAAACACTGGTCTCCAACATAGTAATTTGGGTTCACAAACGAGAAAGGACTGGTGGAGTTCTGGCTGCTTAGGCAGCTTGTACATGGGGGGGGGGGGGGGGGGGGGGGGGGTGGAAGAAAAAACAGGGAAGTGGGGTGGGAGAAGGAAGGAAGGGATGCCTGTAGGTCATGGCGCTAATTGGATTGGGGGGAGAGTGGTGGTGAGTTGTAGGCCTTGTGTTAAAGTTTGAGCAGAGCTGGGTCAAAGTCAGCCAGCAAAAGTCTGCCTACCCATGGTTGTTAGATTTTGGTGTATTTGACGACTCGGTCTTGTAAGGTGGTGTCAATTTTTCCATGTATCATGGCTCATGTGACCTGATTTTCGACCTCCAGTATATTGTGTCGGGATTTTCAAGCCAATACTATTGCTGGCTTGGCTATTTTATGGTAATTTTATTAATTTTGTACTTTTTAGGTGATTTTTTTTAAGGCGTAATGATTCTCTGAACTAAAGGCAGTCCCCAAGATACATACATCCAAATTACATACAACTCATACTTACAAACAGAAGGAGACAACAGGAAGTGAAAGGAAATCCACCCCTGGGAAGGGAAATTCACTCCTGTAAGACCGATCATGGGAAAAAAGTGTCTCTACTTTATCACCAATTCTTGTTTCCACAACCCCAAATTTTCAAAATCCAATCATCACAGGGACAAAAAAGTGAGGTGAAATCTTCTGAACAGGGACATAGACAGAAAAACAATTGGTACAGGAGTGTTAAACCTTCCCTATGCTATCTATCCAAAATGTGACTGTTACGCTTAAAAAATACAAATCCAACTTAAGAACAAACTTACAGAATCTTGTTTGTTACCTGGGGACTGCCTGCATGGCTTAAAGGTATATTAAAGCTTTGTTTTTGTTTTTTTGTTAAATAACAAACATGTTATACTTACCAGCGCTGTGTAATGGTTTTGCACAGAGCAGCCCGGATCCTCCTCTTCTCAGATCCCACGCTGGCACTCCTGTCTTCTTCCCTCTGCTGAGTGCCCACATCGCAAGCCACTTGCGATGGGGGCACTTGTGCAGACTCGATTCGGAGCAACACTGTGTGTGTTCATAAACACACATAGCGTTGCTCGACCCCGCCCCTCACTCTCTTCACTACCTGTGATTTACGCAGCAGAATCCAATGTCTGCTGACTCTGAGCCAATGAGAAGGGAGAGAGCCACAAAAGCCTCTGTTCTGCACAGAGCAGCTCGGATCCTCCTCTTCTCAGATCCCACGCTGGCACTCCTGGCTCCTCCCTCCACCTATACAGGCACGTTCCCTAGCCATGGCTCTGTGTGTCCATTCACACACGGAGCCATAGTTCGGTCCCACCCCCTTTGCCTCCTTATTGGCTCACTGTCTGTGATTGGCAGCAGTGGGAGCCAATGGCTGCTGCCAAAAGCCAATTGGGAGTGCGAGTCCCTGGTGAGGCAAGGCTCTCATGGACATCGCTGGATTGAGAGAGGACTCAGGTAAGTATTGAATGCAGGAAGGTAAAAAACATTGTGCTTTTACAACCACTTTCATTCCTTTGTCCTGACTTTCTCTTTTGGTGTGAAGACTGCAAAATAGAAAACATACTAAAATAGGAAACTCGAAATTTCTAAGAGCTAATGAATTTAAACATTTAAGATCCATTATCACAGAGATGCAGTATGCAGAGAAATAAAATCTACACTAGAAGCAGGAAATAGATAATACTTGGCAATACACTTAATCTAGAGCAGTGGTCATCAACCCTGTCCTCAGGGCCCACTAACAGGCCAGGTTTTATGTATTACATTGGGGTAGACGCAGACTAGAATACTGCAATCACTGAGCAGCAAATTATATCACCTGTGATGTATTTCAATTATCCTGCAAACCTGGCCTGTTAGTGGGCCCTGAGGTCAGGGGTTGATGACCACTGATCTAGATGTAATGAAAATGTAATGAAGTTATAATTAGACCAACATACGGAACAGAAAACCTGGTGTTCTACACAAATGTATAAGAAAAGGTCTCAAATACGGGAATGGAAGGTGTTAATGTCTAGAGACTGAGAGCAGTTCAAATTGTACAATTGTCAAATTTTTCCCATTGGCATTAATATATTCAGCTTACCCCTTACCTCTGCCAATGCCTTTTACACATTTATCAAGCAGCAGCTTTTGAACAAAGCACATCTAATATGAGCCTTGATGTATTCAACAGGAGGAACTCGCCTTGATTTAGAATCAGTAATATTTCATTGCAATGTGCGTTATGACACAGTATACCTGAAAATGTACCGAATTCTCCAAAATTGAGAGAGAAAAAAACTTATCTGGGATTTGCTAGTTTTAATCACAAAGACTTAACCTAGAAACATATCTCTGGGTTGTATTTTGGCTCTACAGAGGATTACGCCTTTAATGGATGTTTAATATTGTGCTTGCAGCAATGTGAATTTTGACAGTTGCACATTTATATAAACATGAAGACGAGTTTTATTATTGTTATAGTGTATCTGCTCACAGTTACAGATAAGAAATAGGCGCTCCTGACAGACTTCATTTAAATGAGTCCCTATCCAAAAACCTACTTTACGTTACACTGAAAACTTAAAAGCAGATTAATTTAAGTGGAGGAGTAGAAAAATAACATCAGTTTTGCAATTTCCAAAATGTACGTTGGATGGTATAACCAGTTAGACTATCTGTGCCTTACATTGCAGTTCTCAATGCGGAGCTTGCCAGTGGGGTACAAAGGAATTATTTGCATGCCTGTATCCCATACTTAAACAGAAAGAATGGACTTTAGAGAAAAATAAACATTCATTCTCACTTCAATGCTGCAGCATCGGTGTGATGATGTAGCTGTCTTACGTTGGCTCTAAGACAAAGAACTGAGTTATCAAATGACCATCAATTACTCGGTTCTTGGTCTTCTTGGAGTGGAGAGTGGTTACTGCCAGTCACCGCTCTCTGCTCTGTCCCTCTATTGCTCACTGAAGCACCAGTCTGGAGAGGGGGGGGGGGGCACAGCTAAGAGCCAGAGCCAACTGTCAATAAGGCAGATGGGTAGATCCCAACATAATAGAAGGGGTCCTTCTAGAGCTTGCAGCATATCTGTGACATCAACTGACAGCAGGCTTTAGCACTTACCTTTGCTCTCCTGTAACCCAGAATTTGCCAACAGGCTAAAGCCTGCTGCCACATAGCCGTTCCAGGCTCTGGAAGGATCCTGACCATATTTTTTGGGATCCACCCAGCTACCCAATTGACAGCTAGGTTCACACAGACACCTGGGGGGTGGCCAGGAACTAGATCAAATTTGCATAGTGTTTGACTAGCTCCAATCTCTTCACTGATTTAAATTAATGAAACTAACTGATTGGCTGGTATGGTTAACCACGCAGATAATGTTTGCACAGTCTATTAGCATGTACTAAGAACAACCTTTTTATATATGTAGCACTAACCCCCGAAGGACCTGCTGGTTTGATTGGGCTTACCGTTACCTTCTTCACCTCAAATTTGCATCTAGGGGTTTCCCATGGTAGATGGCCCATAAACTTTAGAGACTGAGGACAGATCCACTTAAAGGGATTTTTATTTGCAAAAAACATAGTTAATGAACAGTCTCTTAGTATAGGATCAGAGGGTTAGGAGGAAAGTTCAGGTACTATTATGCCGCGTACACACGTAGCCAACTTCCCGCCGGACTGTCCACCGGACTTTCCAAACGAGCTACTTGCCCACACACGGCACTCTTTCAGCGGACTAATACGGCGTACTAAGTCCGCCGGACTATTCGCCGTACTTTTGAAATGAATGGACTCGCCCACACATGCGTAGGAAAGTCCGCTCATTTTGAGCGCGTCTCCAGGTAGCCGGGGCCAGTGAAGGAGGTGTCGCTGGCCCCGTCACCTGGTATGGACTTAAAGGGGAACCCCTACGCCGAAAAATCGGCGTGGGGGTCCCCCCCAGGTCCACATCAGGCCCTTGTCTGAGCACACTACCCGGCCGGCCAGGAAAGGGGGTGGGGACGAGCGAGCGCCCCTCCCCCCTCCTGAGCCGTGCCAGGCCGTGTGCCCTCAACATGGGGGGTACCTTGTGTGTTGTTTTTTTTTACTTTTTTTTTACAGGTGAATGGGTAGGGGTACATTGAACCCCATACTCATTAGCATAGGGTGGGGGGCCGGTATCCGGGGGCCCCCTTATTAAAGGGGGCTCCCGGATTCCGATAAGCCCCACGCCCGCAGACCCCGACAACCAATGGCCAGGGTTGTCGGGAAGAAGCCCTTGTCCTCATCTCATCAACATGGGGACAAGGTGCTTTGGGGTGGGGGGGCCGCGTGGCACCCCCCATGTTGAGGGCACGCGGCCTGGCAAGGCTCAGGAGGGGGGGGCGCTCGCTTGTCCCCACCCCCTTTCCTGGCCGGCCGGGTAGCGTCCTCGGATAAGGGTCTGATGTGGACCTGGGGGGGACCCCCCACGGCGATTTTTCAGCGTAGGGATTCCCCTTTAACTCCATACCAGGTGACGGGGCCAGCGCCTCCTTCGCTGGCCCCGGCTACCTGGAGACGCGCTCAAAATGAGCGGACTTTTCTCCAAGTGGGAAAAGTCTGCTCATTTCAAAAGTACGGCGGACTAGCACACACACGGCCGGATTGTCCGCCGAAAAGCTAGTCCGGCGGACAGATTGGAGTGCAAAAATACTTTCTTAGTCCGCCGGACTTTTGGGTAAAAAAAGTCCGCCGGAGGCTACACACGGGCAGATTGTCCGGCGGACTTGAGTTTGCCGGACTTTTCCACCGGATTGTTTGATCGTGTGTACGCGGCATAAGTGTCAAAGTCAATAATAAAGAATAAGAGAAAAAGTTTATCCATAATCGGGGTGCTCTTTCTATTGCAGTCACCCCTATGTGGATCCCGTGAAACTCACTCTGTTTTTCCCTTTTTTTGACTTTCAGTTTTTGCAAAATTGCCCTCTATACCCCCTATAGCTACACTAAGGTGGACTTTGGTTGATCGCTTGTCTACATGATTTGCGCCCCGCCTGCCGGTGTTGTAGAGTGACCCCGGGGTAGGTACTCGACCTTATGTGAGCATAAAAATGATAGTTTGATTTTTAATTTTTTTTCTCTCGAATTTTCCAGGGTCCTGTCTTGGCTCACATGTATTCTTATGCAGCTTGTATATACATAAACTTTATATATTTTCTCTTTATTGTAGAATTGTTGTCTCTTCATTGAATTTATACTCCACTACCCCTGAGGAAGCCATTTTTATGGCGAAACATGTAGGGAAGGATTGATCGGACAAGCACTCCGAGGCTATTATCTTCTTGGCCTATCACACTACAAATTTTGTGCTTTCTGGCCTTTGGAGAGAACAATATTATTTTGATATTTTCCCTTTATGTATTTGTGTATTTTTATATTTGCTTTTTCTTTTGGAAATGTAAAATTTTCTTTTTATATATTTAATAAACATTGTATAAATTTTTAGTATTCTTCATAATTGTAGCACTATGATAATCCCCTTCTCCTCTTCTGGAATTTTTGCTATTTTTGTAATTACATTTTGGGATGAGGTGCTGTATCTAGACTGGACCTCTTGCCACACAATTTCTACACTCAATAATAAATGCTTACTGACAAAATCCAGAGAATAGTCATTCACAGCTGGATGTTCACTCAAGTTGGATGGTCCCTCTCTCACAAGGCCTAGCAGCCAACAAAGGTGCTTAAATCAGGAACAAGTCTCTGCCACGGATGTTGTTGTAGAACATGTAGGAATAAGTCTCTGCCACAGACGTTGTTGTAGAACATGTAGGAAACTAGAACTTGTAGAACATTTGTGTGGTACCACTATCTTTCAGTCGGTTTGGCGATACCCACGAGATTGGATTCCCTTAGGTCCCTCAGCCTCACCAGGCTCTTGCTGGCTTTCTTCTGAAGAGTCCTCCCCTGGATAGCTACGAAGTTGCTGGGCATCTCCACAACCGGAGACGGCACCGGACCACCTCGGAATCCTTTCTTTTGTTTCCTTGCCTCGGGCTAGCCAGCCCCGAGACATAAAGTCGGGTGGATCCGCACCCCAGGCCATAGCCTTCCTGGGGGCTGGTCAGGAGGACACGGACCATGGAGTCAGAACATACTTCTGGACCGGAACCCAGAACCACGTGACATCCACATCTTAAGTACCCTCTCCCAGAAAGCAAAGCAAGAGTGACACTTCCACTCAGCTGGCTCTCAGAGAAAGTAACCTTAAAGCACCCAACCAGACTGTGGTTCCATGCCTGCCAGAAGAGACAGTGCCCCCTATGGCCAGGCTGAACGCCCTATAGTCCAGTCAGACTGATGCTGAGGTCCAAATTTGGAATAATTATACCCAAACCAAACTGCAGTTCAGGTGTAACATTAAATTTAAAAAAAACATAGCGCGTGCTCTTCAGGAGCCGGCGCTTCACACTTCCCCTGCCAATTTAGACGATGTCCCCATCGTATAGGCAAAAAAAAAAAATAGTTCCCAAACCTAGAAAAACTTGAGTACCTGAACTTTGGGATAGGAATGGGGAAAAGGGAAGAACAATAAAACTTTAAACATTAGTAAAACATTGCTCAGTAACACAGAATTATCACACACATACAATGCAGCCCAAAACCTGTCTAAACCACCCACTTCCCGGCAGCTTGATAGATGTTCTTTGGTGAATCCTAATAGAAAGAAGAAAACACACAGCCAACAAACTGCACACAAACTTATTAGAAGGCAGGGTTCCATCCCAGTCTCAATGGATCCCTCTCTCCTAACTTTAAAACTTTTTTTTTTTTTCAACAGGTAAAAACAGTACTATTTGTGCTGACTCATGCCACCCAGTGGTAAGAGTCACTGAAGTGCAGTCTTTCCCTAAAGCAGGTACTGTGACCCATAAGGTAACCCTGACACGGCGTTCTGCTGAGCTGACCCTGTCTAACTACCCCACAGTTCCTGGATTTTTTTTCTTTCCTTTTTCAGGAAAATTAGGGAAAAAAGTATTTTTAACCAGTTGCCGACCGCCGCACGCCGATGTACGTCGGTACAATGGCACGGGCAGGCATAAGGACATACATGTACGTCCCTTGCCTCCCGCGGGTCGGGGGCCCGATCGGGCCCCCGCCCGGTGCCTGCGGCGGTCGGTATTCGTACGGGAGCGATCCCGGACGAGGGGACGGCCATTCATTCATGGCCACCCCCTCGCGATCGCTCCCGACGAATAGAAATCCCCGGTGACATCACTTCCTCTCCTGTAATGTAAACACAGGAGAGGAAGTGATGTATTCTCTCCTCCGTGTCGGTATTTTTCGTTCAGACACGGAGGAGAGCGGATCAGTAAGTTGCACCAACACTTACACACACAGTAGAACATGCCAGGCACACTCACACCCCCCCTTTACCCCCCGATCACCCCCCCAATTACCCCTGCCCCCCAGTCACAGTGACACCAATGTCATTTTTTTTTTTTTTTTTTTTTTTTTTTGCATTGGTGTCATTTGTGACTGTAATAACTGTTAGGGCAGTTAGAGTTAGCCCCCTTTAGTTCTAATGTACCCCCCTAACCCCCCCCAATAAAGGTTTAACCCCGTGATCACCCCCCGTCGCCAGTGTCACTAAGGCTGGGTTCACATTGCAGCGGTTTATGAGAACGAATGTGATTCGCACCGCACTGCAGTGCAAATCACATCCGATCTCTGTGCGATTCGAGTTCAGCCATTCGCCGCACCCGCCGCACCCGCCACACCCGCCGCACCCGCCGCAAATTCGCACGGGACCCTTTTTTTGGCCCGCAGCAGAATCGGATCGCATGGGTGTTCACACCATGCGATCCGAGTTTGCAGATCGCACTGCGATATGCGAACTGATCTGGGGGTGTCAGTAACATTTCACTGACACTCCCAGCAGTTCGCATAGGGCAGTGTGAACTGCCGCCGGGAGGCATGCGATGCGGGAACCCGCCGCGGATTCGCGGCGTTTCCGCATCGCTCCAGTGTGAACCCAGCCTAATAAGCGATCATTTTTCTGATCGCCGTATTAGTGTCACAGGTGACGCTAGTTAGGCAGGTAGGTATTTAGGTTCGCCGCAGCTTTTTATAGCGCCAGGGACCCCCATATACTACCGCATAAAGCCCCCTGATTGCCCCCTAGTTAACCCTTTCACCAATGATCACCATATAACTGTTACAGGTGACGCTGGTTGGTTAGTTATTTTTTTATAGTTTCAGGGCACCCGCCATTTATTACCTAATAAAGGTTTAACCCCCTGATCACCCGGCGGGTGTCATTTGTGACTAATAACTGTTAGGGCAGTTAGGGTTAGCCCCCTTTAGTTCTAAGGTACCCCCCTAACCCCCCCAATAAAGGTTTAACCCCGTGATCACCCCCCGTCGCCAGTGTCACTAAGGCTGGGTTCACATTGCAGCGGTTTATGAGAACGGATGTGATTCGCACCGCACTGCAGTGCAAATCACATCCGATCTCTGTGCGATTCGAGTTCAGCCATTCGCCGCACCCGCCGCACCCGCCGCAAATTCGCACGGGACCCTTTTTTTGGCCCGCAGCAGAATCGGATCGCATGGGTGTTCACACCATGCGATCCGAGTTTGCAGATCGCACTGCGATATGCGAACTGATCTGGGGGTGTCAGTAACATTTCACTGACACTCCCAGCAGTTCGCATAGGGCAGTGTGAACTGCCGCCGGGAGGCATGCGATGCGGGAACCCGCCGCGCATTCGTGGCGTTCCCGCATCGCTCCAGTGTGAACCCAGCCTAATAAGCGATCGTTTTTCTGATCGCTGTATTAGTGTCACAGGTGACGCTAGTTAGGCAGGTAGGTATTTAGGTTCGCCGCAGCTTTTTATAGCGCCAGGGACCCCCATATACTACCGCATAAAGCCCCCTGATTGCCCCCTAGTTAACCCTTTCACCAGTGATCACCATATAACTGTTACAGGTGACGCTGGTTGGTTAGTTATTTTTTTATAGTTTCAGGGCACCCGCCATTTATTACCTAGTCTCACTAGTGTACCCCTAAATTTAGGGGTGTCTACTTTCCAAAATGGGGTCATTTGGGGGGGGTTTGTGCCATCTTGGCATTTTATGGCCTTCAAAACTGTAACGCCCTTAGAAAGCCTGAAGGCGGTGCTTGGTTTTCGGGGCCCCGTACGCGGCTAGGCTCCCAAAAAGTCCCACATATGTGGTATCCCCGTACTCAGGAGAAGCAGCAGAATTTATTTTGGGGTGTCATTTCACATATGCCCATGGCATGCGTGAGCAATATATCATTTAGTGACAACTTTGTGAAAAAAAAAAAAAAAAAAAAAAAGTTTGTAATTTTCCCGCAACTTGTGGCAAAATATAAAATATTCCATGGACTCAACATGCCTCTCAGCAAATAGCTTGGGGTGTCTACTTTCTAAAATGGGGTCATTTGTGGGGGTTTTGTGCCATCTTGGCATTTTATGGCCTTCAAAACTGTAATAGGTAGTGAGGAGTGAAATCAAAAAATTACGCCCTTAGAAAGCCTGAAGGCGGTGCTTGGTTTTCGGGGCCCCGTACGCGGCTAGGCTCCCAAAAAGTCCCACATATGTGGTATCCCCGTACTCAGGAGAAGCAGCAGAATTTATTTTGGGGTGTCATTTCACATATGCCCATGGCATGCATGAGCAATATATCATTTAGTGACAACTTTGTTAAAAAAAAAAAAAAAAAAAAAAAGTTTGTAATTTTCCCGCAACTTGTGGCAAAATATAAAATATTCCATGAACTCAACATGCCTCTCAGCAAATAGCTTGGGGTGTCTACTTTCTAAAATGGGGTCATTTGTGGGGGTTTTGTGCCATCTTGGCATTTTATGGCCTTCAAAACTGTAATAGGTAGTGAGAAGTGAACTCAAAAATTTACGCCCTTAGAAAGCCTGAAGGCGGTGCTTGGTTTTCGGGGCCCCGTACACGGCTAGGCTCCCAAAAAGTCCCACATATGTGGTATCCCCGTACTCAGGAGAAGCAGCAGAATTTATTTTGGGGTGTCATTTCACATACGCCCATAGCATGTGTGAGCAATATATCATTTAGTTACAACTTTGTGTAAAAAAAAAAAAAATTTTTTTTTTTGTCATTATTCAATCGCTTGAGGCAAAAAAATAAAATATTCAATGGGCTCAACATGCCTCTTATCAATTTCCTTAGGGGGTCTACTTTCCAAAATGGGGTCATTTGGGGGGGTTTTGTACTGCCCTGCCATTTTAGCACCTCAAGAAATGAGATAGGCAGTCGTAAACTAAAAGCTGCGTAAATTCCAGAAAACGTACCTTAGTTTGTAGATGTGACAACTTTTGCGCAAACCAATAAATATACAATTATTGACTTTTTTTTTACCAAAGACATGTGGCTGAATACATTTTGGCCTAAATGTATGACTAAAATTGAGTTTATTGGATTTTTCTAATAACAAAAAGTAGAAAATATCATTTTTTTTCAAAATTTGCGGTCTTTTTACGTTTATATCGCAAAAAATAAAAATCGCAGAGGCAATCAAATACCATCAAAAGAAAGCTCTATTTGTGGGAAGAAAAGGACGCAAATTTTGTTTGGGTACAACATTGCATGACCGCGCAATTACCAGTTAAAGCAGCGCAGTGCCAAAGTGTAAAAAGACCTCTGGTCATTTACCAGCAAAATGGTCCGGTCTGAAAGTGGTTAAGTTCAGAAAAACATAGTTCCGGTAGCCTTTCTCCGAAGCAACCTTCTTCCACCGATTGGGTCCAGCCGGACTCTGTAGCGGTCTTCCGTTGCAATTCCGGGAAGATTTTGTACACCACACTTTCTCCAAAGCAGGCGTGGTGACTACGGTAATGGTGGTTGAAGCAGTGTCCATCTGCTCCAGAGTGGTCTCTCCAGCAGTGACAGTCGTAGAAGTAGCGGTATCTCCCTCAGGGGTGTCAGCAGCAACAGGTATCACCGCTGTGGAAGGCCTCACTGAAGGAGCAAATATGGCCAACTCCTCAGTTGTCACGCCCGTGGCCCAGTCCACGCGGTAGGCCCTCGGTAGCGCGATTGACTGTTCCACTTTGAAAAAGTATTCCCCACAGGCAGGACAGAGGACAAATGGCCGGGGGTTCACAAACAGTCCCCCACACCTTCCACACAGCATCCCCAGGGCCTCAATATCTCCCGATGCATACAGGACGAACCGCCCTTGATGGGCCAGGCAAATCCCTGTGTCGGTCAAGGTAGCTCCCGGGAGTCTCACACCCAAAAGACCTTGTCCTGACGGCATACAGGATCCCATGCTGGGTGGCATTCCCAGAGCTTGGAACATTTTTGTGGTAAAAGTCTCTTTTCTCCGTGTCCAGATTAAACAACCTGCTTCTTCCTCACCCGCAACACACTCACGCGGTGCCTCGTGCATGGAAACGAAACAGGCCAGACTCCTCTCACTGGTTCCTTCGGCTGCACAACTCGCTGGCTTTTTCCAGGCTCCTCCCACGCTTACGCACCAACAGTGGATGTCCATCATTTCACAAAATGGAGTAGTCAAAAAAACACAACCCTCTGTCCTGTATTCACCACGTGCACAGTTCTTTCTTTAGAGGGGTAAATCCCAGACTGCGAGCCCCCACATGTAGCACTAACCCCCCGAAGGAGCTGCTGGTTTGATTGGGCTTACCGTTACCTTCTTCACCTCGATTTGCGTCTAGAGGTTTCCTGTGGTAGATGGCCCAGAAACTTTAGAGACTGACGACACATCCGCTTAAAGAGGAAGTAAACCCTGATGGGTTTACTTCCTCTTTTTTTCCCTGCAAAGGTAAAGCATAATGGACTACTATGCATCGCATAGTAGCTCATTATGTGTCACTTACCTGACACAGGAGCCAGCGAAGTCGCCGCTGATCCCTGTAGTCCGCCGCATCCATCTTGCTGGTGGCGTCTCGCAGCTCCGACCAATGACAGCGGCGAAGCCGCGATGACGTCACTCCCGCGCATGCGCACGGGAGTCGCGTCTCGCAGCTCCGCCTCTGCCATTCGGCGAAGCCGCGATGATGTCACTCCCGCGCATGCGCACGGGAGTCGACAAATTAGGCAAATCCATTCTTGGATTTGCCGCATTTAGTGCGCCTGCGCGCCGCTGTCTACGGCGCATGCGCCGTAGACAGCGGTGCCCATTTTCGGGCAAATATCTCCTAAACCATATAGGTTTAGGAGATATTGCTTGGACCTACAGGTAAGCCTTAATCTAGGCTTACCTGTAGGTCAAAGTGGTTTGAAGGGGTTTACTTCCTCTTTAAAGGGATTTTTATTTGCAAAAAACATAGTTAACCACTTCAATACAGGGCACTTAAACACCTTCCTGCCCAGACCAATTTTAAGCTTTCAGCGCTGTCGCACTTTGAATGACAATTGCGCGGTCATGCTACACTGTACCCAAATGAAATTTTTATCATTTTTTTCCCACAAATAGAGCTTTCTTTTGGTGGTATTTGATCACCTCTATGGTTTTTATTTTTTGCGCTACAAATAAAAAAATACCAAAAATTTTGGAAAAAAAAATGTTTTTTTTTTTTGTTTCAGTTTCAAAACGTTGTAAATAAGTACGTTTTCTCCTTCACTGATGGGCCTACACTGATGGGCACTGATAAGGCGGCACTGATGGGCACCAATGATGTGGCACTGATGAGGTGGCATTGATGGACACTGATATGTGGCACTGATAGGCGGCACGGATGGGCGACACGGATGGGCGACACAGATGGGCGACACGGATGGGCACTGATAGGTGGCACAAATTGGCACTGATAGCTGGCACGGATTGGCATGGATGGGCGGCACAGATGGGCATGGATAGGCGGCACAGATGGGCATGGATAGGCGGCACAGATGGGCATAGGTGGGCACTGATAGGCGGCACAGGTGGGCACTGATAGGCGGCACAGGTGGGCACTCATAGGCGGCACAGGTGGGCACTCATAGGCGGCACAGGTGGGCACTCATAGGCGGCATTGGTGTTATACTGTACTAATGGATGCCAATCAGTGCCAAACAATAATGCATGCCAATCAGTGATGCCCATTGTGGGCACTGATTGGCATCCATTATGGGCACTGATTGGCATCCATTATGCTGACTGGCATCCCTGGTGGTCTAGGGAGGATTACCTTTTCCCTGGTGGTCTGGTGGCGTCCCTGGTGGTCCAGTGTGGGCATCCTCGAGGGGGCTGTGCTGATAATCAATCAGCACAGACCCCCCCTGTCAGAGGAGCAGCCGATCGGCTCTTCCCATTTACACTGTGATCAGCCGTGATTGGACACGGTTGATCACGTGGTAAAGAGTCTCCGTCGGAGACTCTTTACCGAGATCGTAGTTGCCGGGTGTCAGACTGACACCCCGCAACAACGATCGCCGCGATGCGCGCCCCCGGGGGCGCGCAGCGGCTCATAATCCTGAGGACCTCATATGACGTCCGGTCAGGATTATGCAACCACTTTGCCACCGTCAATTGCCAATAGGGCGGGCGGCAAGTGGTTAACGAACAGTCTCTTAGTATAGGATCAGAGGGTTAGGAGGAAAGTTCAGGTACTCTTATGCCGCGTACACACGATCAAACAATCCGGTGGAAAAGTCCGGCAAACTCAAGTCCGCCAAACAATCCCCCCCCCCGTGTGTAGCCTCCGGCATACTTTTTTGACCCGAAAGTACGGCGGACTTAGAATGCCGTGTTGCACTCCAATCTTCCCGCCGGACTCGCATTTCGGCGGACAATCCGGCCGTGTGTATGCCAGTCCGCCGTACTTTTGAAATGAGCGGACTTTTCCCGCCCGGAGCGGGTCTCCAGGTAGGCGGGGCCCACGAAGGAGACGTTGCTGGCCCCGCCGCCTGGTATGGACTTAAAGGGGAACCCCAACGCTGAAAAAAATCGGCATGGGGTCCCACCCAAGTCCACAAAAGACCCTTGTCCGAGCACGCTACCCGGCCGGCCAGGAAAGGGGGGGGCGAGCGAGCGCCCCACCTCCTGAGCTGTACCAGGCCGCGTGCCCTCAACATGGGGGGTGCCTTGGGGAAGGGGGGGCCGCGCGGCCCCCCCACCCCAAAGCACCTTGTCCCCATGTTGATGAGGACAAGGGCCTCTTCCCGACAACCCTGGCCGTTGGTTGTCGGGGTCTGTGGGCGGGGGGCTTATCGGAATCCGGGAGCCCCCTTTAATAAGGGGGCCCCTGGATACCGGCCCCCCACCCTATGTGAATGAGTATGGGGTACAATGTACCCCTACCCATTCACCTGTAAAATAAAGTACAAAAAAAAACACAACACACGAGATAAAATACTTTATTGCACAGCTCCGGGGGTCTTCCGTCTTCGGGGGTCTTCTCGCCGGACTCCTCCGCTATCTTCTTGTAGCTCTTTTGCTAGCGGAGGAGTCCGGCTTTCTTCCTCGCCGCCGGCCTCTTCTTCCGACTTCGAGGGTCTTGTCCCCCTCTTCGGTTCTTCTGCCGGGCCACCGCGCCTTCTTATAGCTCTTTTACAGGCGGTGGCCCGGTCTTCTGTCGCCGCCGCCGCCGCCGCCGCCTTCCATTCTTCTTCTTCTTCTCCATGAGATGTTGACTCGACGATCTCTCCGGCCGCAATGCCAGGGACGCGCTGCGCTGCCACTTATATAGGGACAAGGGGCGGTGTCACATGCGTTTATGTCACATGGGTTGGTGTCACATGGTGACCCCGCCCCCTTACGATGTCACAGTCCCGGAGGATGCTGGGACTGTCGCCATGTGACATCAACCCATGTGACCAACCCATGTGACATAAACGCATGTGACACCGCCCCTTGTCCCTATATAAGTGGCAGCGCAGCGCGTCCCTGGCATTGCGGCCGGAGAGATCGTCGAGTCAACATCTCCTGGAGAAGAAGAAGAAGAATGGAAGGCGGACTTAGTACGCCGTATTAGTCCGCTCAAAAAGTGCCGTGTGTGGGCAAGTAGCCCATTCGGAAAGTCCGACGGACAGTCTGGCGGGAAGTCCGCCAGACTAAGTACGTCGGACATACCGCTACGTGTGTATGCGGCTTTAGTGTCAAAGTCAATAATAAAGAACTTGCTTACTTCGGCAAAATCGAGAGAATAGCCATTCACAACTGGATGTTCACTCAAGTTGGATAGTCCCTCTCTCACAAGGCCTAGCAGCCAACAAGGTGCTTAAATCAGGAACAAGTCTCTGCCACGGATGTTGTTGTAGAACATGTAGGAAACTAGAACTTGTAGAACATTCGTGTGGTACCACTATCTTTCAATCGGTTCGGCGATACCCACGAGATTGGATTCACTTAGGTCCCTCAGCTTCACCGGGCTCTTGCTAAGAAGCCAACCCGTATGTGGCCTTTTTCTGAAGAGTCCTCCCCTGAATAGCTATGAAGTTGCTGGGCCTCTCCACAACCGGAGACGGCACCGGACCACCTCGGAATCCTTTCTTTTATTTCCTTGCCTCGGGCTAGCCAGCCCCGAGACATAAAGTCGGGTGGATCTGCAACCCAGACCATAGCCTTCCTGGGGGCTGGTCAGGAGGACCAGGACCATGGAGTCAGAACATACTTCTGGACCGAAACCCCGAACCACGTGACATCCGCATCTTAAGTACCCTCTCCCAGAAAGCACAGTAAGAGTGACACTCCCACTGGATTGGCTCCGAGAGAAAGTAACCTTAAAGCACCCAACCAGACTGTGGTTCCATGCCTGCCAGAAGAGATAGTGCCCCCTATGGCCAGGCTGAACACCCTATAGTCCAGTCAGATTGATGCTGAGGTCCAAATTTTGAATAATTATACCCAAACTAAACTGCAGTTCAGGTGTAACATTCAATTTTAAAAAAACATAGCGCGTGCTCTTCAGGAGCCGGTGCTATATATATATATATATATATATATATATATATATATATATATATTTATATATTATCTTCACATGTGATTTGACCATGAAAACAAGCATCAGAAATGCATAAAACATCTGTATACACATATATAGGGAAAGGCACACAGTATGCACACTGCTTCACGCAACCCATAACTGCACCCACATGTGCTAAGAATCACCTGGGTGCCAGCCCGATCCGCAGCTGTGATTAATGCAGATGAAAGATAAAGGTAGCCGGCACACCAAGGTAGATAAAAATAAAAGCTTGATAGATTCGATAGAAGCTGGTCTCACGACTGGCTTCTGTCGAATGAGCATACTGGAAAACCAACCAGATCAGCGATAGTAGCCAATGGCTGCGGGCACCAATCAGTGTGTTCTGGTGGAAGGGCGGACAAAGGTAGTCCCCCCTATCAGAATACAATAGCTCAGCGGGGAGATCGCTGCACTACCATCGGATGTATTAGTACGGCAACCTATATGTGTTTTTTTTCCGATCAGCCCGCTGGGGAATAACTTCCCTTGTTTACCCAGCCTTGCCTTTGGGCGGAATTAATGTTGCTCTAGTTGTAAAAAAAAAGTCACAATACACAATGATAAGTATACTTTGATGGTGCAACAAACTACATGACAATTACGGTTACATTAGCAATGTGGCAGCCAAAAATTCAGTATCACAATACCTCCGGCCCAGTGTCTGGGCGCCCATCCTGCCAGCAAGGGAAGAGCAGGCTATTGTTGGAGAGAAAATAAGAGCCGGCTAGCACATAACAGCTTTATTGTGTGCACCTTTTGTATGAGTACTATGGGGATAGAGATCTCACAATGAGCATTTACGAGAAAAGATACTAGAAGCTGGCTGTGTTATTAGTCTTCTCCTATTACAGACATGGAAGTGAGTTCATGTGCTAATGACAAATGTATGCATTGTACACTCCGTCATTACAAAAGCCATCTCTTCCATACATTGCTGGCTGTCAGGCACGTACTAACTGCAGCTATTTCAGGTAAGGTAATAGCAATTTTTGAGGGGCTTATAGAAAACAAGACTCAAATCACCAGCAAAACAAATTACACATATAAACATCTAACAATGTTTTGTTTGTTCAATATATCTGAAATTCCAGTGTCTTTACAGTTAACTTAAAAAATTATTCTAGTTTGGATATTATAACAAATGAACCAACATATCATTTTTTGCAAATATAGTATAAGCTTAAAGAAAATCTATTATGTTATAATTCTGACCCTATGGCAGTGGTCATCAACCCTGTCCTCAGGGCCCACTAACAGGCCAGGTTTGCAGGATAACTGAAATACATTACAGGTGATATCATTTGCTGCTCAGTGATTGCAGTACTCTAGTCTTCATCTGCCCAAGGTAATACATAAAACCTGGCCTGTTAGTGGGCCCTGAGGATAGGGTTGGTGACCACTGCCCTTTGGGACAATGTACATGTAGTATTTTGTCTGTTATTTCTAAATGCTTTTAAACCCTAGTTATGAGTATTGACCCGCCCCGTCCCCTCCTGCCATGGTCCATCCAACAACAGCTATGAAGGAGATGGCTGATTCCCATTGCAGCTTTTCCCAGCTGTGAGCACTTTCCAAAGATAAGCAACAGCAAGAGGAGTGCAGAAAATGTCATGTCCCCTCTCTCTCCTCCTCTTGTTGTTGCTTGTTTCAGGAACGTGTTCACAACTGAGACAAGCTTCAGCTACCGATCACTTGTCTCCTTTACAGCTGTTGTCAGATCGGCAGCAAAAGGAGGGGAGGGGGCCAGGTGGATACTCATAACTAGTGTTTAGCCAGTCATAGATGGATCAAAATTCAGATGGTTCAGCAGGGCCCAGCCAAATATTGATCGATCTATGGGCAGCCTGGTTGTACAATATCTCAATTGACTTCTGTAGAACCAGCTTGTTGGAAAATCTTTGCTCAATCAGTTCCGCTGGCTGTAGACGGCGGTGATGATTTTTGAAATCTGGCAGCTGGGAGGCTTCCTCCATTCCACGGGAGGAATTACCCTATCCCTCTCGAATGTGTGGATGAGGAAATTAATCATGTATGGCCTGCCGTACAGAGAAAAAGAGGCAGAGTGCCACATGTATTTTGTCCCATAGGGCAGTGGTCATCAACCCTGTCCTCAGGGCCCACTAACAGGCCAGGTTTGCAAGATAACTGAAATACATCACAGGTGATATCATTTGCTGCTCGGTGATTGGAGTATTCTAGTCTGCATCTCCTCAAGGTAATACATAAAACCTGGCCTGTTAGTGGGCCCTGAGGACAGGAGTTGATGACCACTGCAGTAGGGGACACAACTGTAAAAAAGAAAATTATAATGATAGAATTTTTTTATGGTAAATGTCAGTTCAGGAACTTTTTTTATAGTTTCAAACAGAGCTGGAAGCAGGAAGCAGGGGTCAAGCCCTGGGGAAAAAAAGTGTGGGAACACCCACCCAAGATCCACTCCCCCACCAAAAAAAAAAAAAAGAAATTATACTCTCATATGCATATATATTTCACAGAAAATACAGTGCAACATTTATTGTAAAGTGCTAGTTTACAAAAACAAAATAAGTTAACTTGTAAAAACTAACAGAATAATCACCACAATGGGTGATGATCTTTCCCTCGCAGGGAATTTCTAACACAAATACACCCTGTTCCAAATTATTATGCAAATTCTATGTTACACATCCCATTAGAAAATATCCCATCAACTGGAATAACGTTGCCCTTGCCGTGCAAGATTACCAACTTTACGAGATTTAGTATCACCTGCACTGCGATGTGTGGTCAGCCATTTTGTGATATATGGTAAAGGATCCCATAAATGCACAGAGGGGCCAATGAGACTAATATGGAGCACGATTCCTCCCACTGACACCAATGATGGGGGACTATTCCTTCCACCAGAGAGCAGGTGTTCCCATCAGAGTGCCCCCCATCAGAAAGCAGGTATCCCCAATCAGAGAGCACCCGCATCAGAGTGTACACAGAGTTCCCCATCAGAGTTGTGACTGAGCCATCACCAAGTAGAAAAACGTGTACCTGGATAAGTCCTTGACGAAGGAGCATGCTGCAGTGGGGCAAAAGCCAGGCGGAGGAACTTGCTGATGAGGGCGAGGAGCACAGGTGATGTCATTGGTTGTTGAATGAATGAATGAATAAAATACTTGTATAGCGCACAATGCGAACTGAATCGGCTCTAGGCGCTGCATTGTTAGGACAATGGCGGTTCTAGCAGCCAAAGACAGTATTGCAGCGGGGATCTAGCGCTGCCGATTGGCAGGCTTGGTCCTGTATAGTATAGCCGCGGCTGCTGGAGGAGGAGGACCGAGAGAGGGAAGGATGCCGTCCTTCACTATGAGGCGATGCAGGGCATCGCCGCTTAGTGAAGGATTGGCTCGGGCGGCTCTAGTCCTGCAAAGGGAACGGCGTTCCTGCTGTGAAAAAAGTTCCCACACGTTCCCGCAGGACTCGAGCCCTGGCTGGAAGGATTAGAACTTCTGTTGGGTTTTTATTACTATACAGGACTCTGTTAGAGACAGTAATCCTCACTTCCTGTCACGCTGACAACAGTGAGGGTGTAATGGATGTGAATCACATCCATTACAAGGGAAAATATGAAACGGGTACAGACGGAAATAAAATTCTAAAGCAATCATTTTTAATTTTGCCTGTGCTGCTGGTGGAGAGAAGCTGGCTAAACATGGATCAAAATTTGTCCGCTTTAGCAAGAACCATCCAAATTTAGGCTGGGTTCACACTGCTGCGGGGGGAGATCCGGATGGGATTCGCACCGCAAATCACATCCGATCTCCGTAGCGATGCGAGTTCAGCCATACAGATAGTATGGCTGAATTCGCATCGCTCCCGCAGCAAACTTCGCACGGGACCCTTTTTTTGGTCCGCAACAGAATCGGATCGCATGGGGGTTCACACCATGCGATCCGATTCCTGTGCGAGTCGGCAGATCGCACTGCGATATGCGGACGGATCTGGGGGTGTCATTAACATATCATTGACACTCCCAGCCGTCCGCATAGGGCAGTGTGAACTGTCGGCGGGAGTAATGCGATGCGGGAAAACGCCACGGATTCGCGGCATTCCCGCATCGCAGCGGTGTGAACCCGGCCTTAAATCCATTTATGGCTGTTTTCTTTCATGAGATCTATCAGCTTCCCATGAACTGACTTCTTGTAAAAATTTGGATTCTACTCGAAGCTATTGACCTCCTATCTCCTCTTCTATGCGAAGAAGGTGATTTTGTGTAAATGGCTTTCGGAGCGCCCCCCAAGTGTAGCCCGGTGGGAACGAGCAGTCGATGCTGCCCTCCCATTATACAAGCTAACGTACCATAATCGGGGTTGTCCGTGGAAGTTTGACAAGATCTGGCTCCCGTGGACCTCCGGGACAGCCACTTGAGGATAGAGTTGGGATCATGGCTGGCCTGCCCTCCAGTTTGTTTGGGTCTGCTCCCCCCCCCCCTTTTTTTCTCCCCTCCTCCCCCTCGGTGGGTCCCCCTCCCCTCCCCCCCCTTTCCCCCCCCCCTCATGTCCCCCTTCCTCTGCCCTTCCCCCCCCCTTCCCTCCCCATCTCCCATCCGCCGATGCTTACTATGAAGACCTAAGTTTACTTTTATGGGTATATTTCCTGTATTGTGTTCGGTGATAGATGATCTGTTCTTGGCCTCACTGTCGGGGTATTCGATTATCCCTTTTCTGTTATGTGATACTCTGAACTACAATGTTGATCTGTAACTACTTGGCTGTACAATTGAGTTGTTCCTCTGCCTCATTCTATTTTGTATCCTGATGTGATATCTTTGAAATAAAGCACTCCTGTTTTAAAAAAAAAATAAAAAATAAATTTGGATTCGATCAATGCATGCAGCCAATTGGCTGCAGTGCTAATCAGCGTATTCTAATGCCCCATACACACGGTCTGACCGATTCCGACTACAAGATCCTTCAGTTTTTTCCCGATGGATTTTGGCCCAAACTTGAAAAGAGGGCAGTAGCCAATAGCTTACGTCTCCCAATTTATTCTGAGCATGCATGACACTTTTTCTGTCTGAATTGTCTACACATGACCGGAATGGAAATGATCGGATTTTATTGTCGGAAAAGTTTAGATCCAGCTCTCAAACTTTGTGTGTTGGAAATTCCAACGGAAAAAGTCCGATGGAGCCCACACACGATCGGATTTTCTGACAACAAGATCCGATCGCACATTTTCCGTCAGAAAGTCCGACCATTCGTACAGGGCATTGCAGTGGGGGAGTCCTGTTGTCAGATTACAAGGACAAAGCGGGGAGGATTCCTGCATCCAACTAGAGTGTGTGGATGAGGGTATCGGTCCAGTTTTTCTAAGTATGCTGTCTGGCTGAACAAAAAAAACTCAACCATGCTCACCTTTGGATGTAGCCAAGAAAACATACTGTATAGGTGTAATGTGTGATAAATTCTCCAAAGCTGGATGTCAAGGAATAACTTCTGTATAAATCTGATATCCATGTCTTCTGTGGAGGGTACTTGTGTTGGATATATGTGTTTTTTTTTTTTAATACAGAGTAACAAGACATCACAAAGGTTCACCTGAATAAGTAATCGAGTATGTAGATCATCACAGCAATAGCGCTTTATATCCTGCAGGGCTAGGTGGGTATAGAACCAGTTTCACAGATACTGCAGGTGTAATGTAAGGGTGGGGGCAGCCGTGGGAGAATTATTGGCCCACAGAGGCACCTTCCCTGTCAAGTACAAAATTCAAACTAAAAACAAAGTGGAGTGGGACTTTGCGTGTGCCTCTGTGGGGTTGAAATAACAATCTATACCAAAGATTAAAAAAGTAGAAAACTTTATTCACCACCCATGGATGGAAACCTTAAAAACAATTTACAATCTGAAAAGGACTACAGTTTTACTGTTTCATATGGTTCAGGGTGTGCAGATCCTGGTAGAAAGTATCAGAAATATAGCCTACGCGTTTCGCACGTGACCCCGCTTTGTCAGGGCCTTTAAAATAGCACAAAAAATATATAAGTATTAAAGTATTACAGAGTAGTCGAGAAATACAGTACCAACAACATTTACAAAATAATGTTTAGTGAACAATAACATTACAGATACAGTATATAGAAAATCGCATTATACATATTATAAAAGTATTGTGACATTATGGAGTGTTTGTGATTGCCCACTAATGAAGCTTCAGCGTATCAGCCTAGAACTTTAACTAAAACCGTGTAGATACATAACATTTTGTCCAATGTTCAGCTGTGTCTCATGAATGCAAGACTGATTGAAGGAATGGAGAGAATAACATACATGCCAAAATACTAGATTCAATCATCATGGATAGTAAGGTTCAATTCATCCATTACCTTCAGATGACGCAGTCTGTATATCGGTCCAGGATGGGCAAAAAATCCTGGGAAGACCATGTGGATAGCCTCCCGAGCCTCTGTTATGCAAAGTGAACTCCATGATGTACAGCAGGCTCTATACATTTCATGAATTGGTTGTAGCTCTACACATTTCATGAATTGGCCATAAAATGCAGGATGCGGTGTAGAGCAAGGGTAGACTCACACCAGGTGTGGTGGGACTGCTTTGGGTGGCTATTCCAGTGCAGTCCCACTGCACCCTTAAGGCAAAACAAGGCAATGTGGTTGGTGCAGTGTGCGGGCAGTGTACAGTATTTTTTTCCATTGCAGTTTAGTCACCACACGCTGGCCAATAGAACTTTATGAAATGTCACTGTGACGTCTCAATAAAGTTTGTTAAAAAAAAAAAAAAACAGTGTGATCAGCACATCAGCACTGCTGCTACTGCAATGCACACCAGCAGCTGCTTTGTAATGCAGCGGATGATGTAAATGGACCCTAATGCCTTTTCCATAGAGACATAATAATTTACTTTTGTTTATACTCGGGATCTTGTTGACAGCAAGATCTTGAGTTAAATGTTCTGTAAAAGCCTTGCGTAAACGCAAATATGCAAATACATGTGTACAATTATTCTTCATCCTCTTCTAGTTGCCAGTATTGCAATACATGTGTGTACAGTGCCTTGAAAAAGTATTCATACCCCTTGAAATTTTACACATTTTGTGATGTTACACCCAAAAATGTAATTGTATTTTATTGGGATTTTATGTGATAGACCAACACAAAGTGGCACATAATTCTGAAGTGGAAGGAAGTGGAAGGAAAATGATAAATGTTTTTCAGACTTTTTTACAAATAAAATAAGTGTGGCGTGTACTTGTATTCAGCCCCCTTTACTCCACTAACTAAAATCTAGTGGAACCAATTGCCTTCAGAAGTCACCTAATTGGTAAATAGAATCCACCTGTATGTAATTTAATCTCAGTTTAAACACAGCTGGTTCTGTGAAGCCCTCAGAGGTTTGTTAGAGAAACTTAGTGAACAAACAACATCATGAAGGCCAAGGAACACACCAGACAGGTCAAGGATAAAGTTGTGGAAAAGTTTAAAGCAGGGGGAGCACTGTTCAATCCATCATCCGAAAATGGAAAGAGTATGGCACAACTGCAAACTTACCAAGACATGGCCGTCCACCTAAACTCACAGGCCGGGCAAGGAGAGCATTAATCAGAGAAGCAGCCAAGAGGCCCATGGTAACTCTTGAGGAGCTGCAGAGATCCACAACTCAGGTGGGAGAATCTGTCCACAGGACAACTATTAGTCGTGCACTCCACAAATCTGGTCTTTATGGCAGAGTGGCAAGAAGAAATCCATTGTTGAAAGAAAGCCATAAGAAGTCCTGTTTGCAGTTTGCGAAAAAGCCATGTGGGGGACAAAGCAAACACGTGGAAGAAGGTGCTCTGGCCAGATGATTCCAAGATTGAACTTTTGGCCTAAAACAAAATGCTATGTGTGGCAGAAAATGAACACTGCACATCACCCTGAACACACCATCCCCACCGTGAAACATGGTGGTCGAATCATCATGTTGTGGGAATGCTTTTCTTTAGCAGGGACAGGGAAGCTAGTCAGAGTTGATGGGAAGATGGAAGGAGCCAAATACAGGGCAATCTTATACACACGATCGGACTATCCGGCGGACAGACCGCCGAACTTTCCGAAGAACGGACCTGCCCACACACGACCGGATTTTTCCGGCGGACAAACCCCTATGGGGGGAGTCGGCCGGAATTTTGTAATGCACAGACTTGCCCACACACGGAGAAAAGTCTGTTCATTTTGAACGCTGCTCCAGGTAAACGGGACTAGCAAATTAGGTCAATCTCGCCGCCTCCATCGGCGAGATTGACACCTTGCTAGCCCTGTCACCTGGTATGGACTTAAAGGGGAAGCCCTACGCCGAAAAAACAGCATGGATGTCCCCCCAAAGTCCATATCAGACCCTTATCCAAGCATGCGGCCTGGCCGGTCAGGAAAGGGGGTGGGGAGGAGCGAGCGCACCCCCCCTCCTGAGCCATACCAGGCCGCATGCCCTCAACATGGGGGTGCTTTTGGTAAGGGGGGGCCCTGCAGCTCCCCACCCCAAAGCACCTTGTCCCCATGTTGATGAGGACAAGGGCCTCTTCCCGACAACCCTGGCCGTTGGTTGTCGGGGTCTGCGGGAAGGGGGCTTATCGGAATCTGGGAGCCCCTTTAATAAGATACCGGCCCCCCACCCTATGTGAATGAGTATTGGGGTACCATGTACCCCTACTCATTCACCTGGTGAAAAAAAGTGTAAATAAAAAAACACAACACCTGTTTTTAAAATAATTTATTGGACAGCTCCAGTGGTCTTTCCTCTTGGGAGGGTCTTCTCACCTGATTCCTCCACTATCTTCTGCTAGCTCTTTGACTAGCGGAGGAGCCTGGCTTTCTTCTTCGTCACCGCCGCCGTCTGGGAGGGGTCTTCTTGCGACTTCGGGGGTCTTGTCCCCCTCTTTGGGGGTCTTGTCCCACTCTTCTGTTCTTCTTGCCAGGCCTCCGCTATCTTCTTATAGCTCTTTTACTAGTGGTGGCCTTTTCTTCTGTCGCCTTCTATTCTTCTCTTCTTCTTCCTTGAGATGTTGACTCAACGCTCTCTCTGGCCATAATGACAGGGACGCGTTGTGTGGCGACTTATATAGGAACAAGGGGCGGGGTCATGGGGTGATGTCAAATGGTGACCCTGCCCCCTTATGATGTCACAGTCCTGGCATCCTCCAGGACTGTGACGTCATAAGGAGGCGGAGTCACCATGTGACATCACCCAGTGACCCTGCCCCTTGTCCCTATATAAGTCGCTGCACAACGCGTCCCTGTCATTGCGGCCAAAGAGAGCATCAAGTCAACATCTCAAGGAAGAAGAAGAGAAGGCAGTGGCAGCGTCAGAATACCGGGCCACCGCTAGTAAAAGAGCTGGAAGAAGAAAGCGTCCTGCCCCTCCCTGCTCCCTGTTTGTGATTGATAGCGGCAGGAGCCATTGGCATAAATGAAGGTAAATAAAAACCTTCCGTCTTTAGAACCACTTTAATCTAGTGCGGTGGTCACCAAACTGCAGCACAAGCGGCCCTTTGCATGCCTGTTTTACAGCCCTTGGGGCACTATTCCTCCCACTGACACCAACGATGAGGCACTATTCTTCCCATTAACACCAACAATGGGGTACTAGTCCTTCCACGGATAACAATGATGGGGTACTATTCCTCCCACTGACACCAACAATGGGGTACTAGTCCTCCCACTGATAACAATGATGGAACACTATTCCTCCCACTGACACCAATGATGGGGCACTATTCCTCCCACTGACACCAATGATGGAGCTCTATTCCTACCACTGACACCAATGATGGGGTACTATTTCTCCAACTGATACCAATAATGGGGTACTAGTCCTCCCAATGACACCAATGATAGGTCACTATTCTTACCACTGACAGCAAAAGATGGGGCACTATTCCTCCCACTGCTACCAATGATGGGGGACTAGTCCTCCCACGGATACCAATGATGGGGCACTAGTCCTCCCACTGATACCAATGATGGGGCACTATTCTTACCACTGACACCAAGGATGGGGCACTATTCCTCTCACTGATACCAATGATGGGGCACTATTCTTGCCATCGATACCAATGATGGGTCACTATTCCTCTCACTGATACCAATGATGAGGCACTATTCCTTTCACTGACACCAATGATGGGCCAATATTCTTACCACTGACACCAATGATGGGGCACCATTGCTCCTTTGTTTAGAAAGTTTGGAGACCCCTGATCTAGTGCTTTAGAAGGTTCCAGAATGAGGGTGACACTACCAGACTTTGCATGAATATGTTTTCAGTGAACTGCATATGTACTTTTGTTTGCAACAGATTCCTTAATTTATGGAAATGATTTGTTATAATAATGATCAGAATTCTGGGGAAACTATTTTGGCCATCGGGGCATTGCTTTTTGTCGAGAGACAAATGAGATCTTATGGTGAATGTTCGGACAAGATTATTATGTTTGGGATATCTGGCTGGGAGTTTACACCAGGGCAATAATATGGAAATTGCTATTTTACAGCCTTAGAAGAACCCTAGAGGATATAGTTAACATTAATAAGATTAAAAATACACTGAAGTCAGGGAGAGACAAATCATTTGAAACGTTGCCATGACTACACTCAACCTGAAAACAATACCGCTGTGTTCAAAAATGACCCCAAAGGGGCCAGATCCTTGGATTTACTAAATATAAAAATATGAGAACAGCCTGAGAGATCAGATTAGCGGTATTACAAGTTTAACTGATTTCTCAAGGTATTCTGCAAAGAGATAAGTCAAAAAAAAGAATAATCACAACCAATCACCTTCTTCTGGGATAATGAATGTGATTGGCTGTCCTAATTTTGCTTCAGCTTTCCTTTCACCAAGGTTTGTGAATAAGCCTCAACATAACAACTTATGTTTACCTTTTTCTTTTATTTCTGCCTTGTCAAACAACTTATGGATGCATGTGGGAAAATCCTGCAGAAGGAATAAATAGTTATGCTCGAAAATTGTACGAAAAATACAGATTTCGGAGCGATCGTACGATAGCCCAATTGTTAGTACAGAGCTTTCGAGAGCAGAACAGGACAGTTCATCCAATATTATTAAAAAATTTTCGTACGATCCCAGATCATACGATTTTTGTTTAATCAGTACAGCTGCCGTTCAGAAAATGCAATACAAATGCATTACACTTCCGAATTTTCATTCTGTCGTAAGCAAATTTTCGTGACTTCATCAGATTCGATCTGAGATTAACATGCAAAAAAAAAAAATAGATGATCGGTAGTCCGATAATTTAAACGTGTGTACTAGGCATTAGTAAAAATAAGCGGCTGGAGGGAGTGGCAGATCTACTGGAAGCTTAACCACTCTGGAAGAATTTACCCTCTTCCTGACCAGAGCACTTTTTGCGATTCGGCACTGTGTCGCTTTAACTGACAATTGAGCGGTCGTGCGACGTGGCTCCCAAACAAAATTGATGTCCTTTTTTTCCCACAAATAGAGCTTTCTTTTGTTGGTATTTGATCACCTCTACGTTTTTTATTTTTTGCGCTATAAACAAAACAATTGTGACAATTTTGAAAAAAAAACATTATTTTTTACATTTTGCTATAATAAATATCCCCCAAAAATATATAAAAAAACAATTTTTTTCCTCAGTTTAGGCCGGTATGTATTCTTCTACATCTTTTTGGTAAAAGAAAAATAGCAATAAGCGTTTATTGATTGGTTTGCACAAAAGTTATAGCGTTTACAAAATAGGGGATAGTTTTATGGGATTTTAATTAATTTTACTAATTAATATTGTTTTTTACTAGTATTGGCGGAGATCAACGATTTTTATCGTGACTGCGACATTATGGCGGATACATTTTTGACACATTTTTGGGACCATCGTCATTTACACAGCAATCAGTGCTATACAAATGCACTGATTCCTGTGTAAATGACACTGGCAGTGAAGGGGTTAACCACTAGGGGGCAGTGTAGGGGTTAAGTGTGTCCTAGGGAGTGTTTCTAACTGTGGACGGCGTGGCTACGTGTGACACGTCACTGATCTCAGATAGCAGAGATCAGTGATGCTGTCACTAGGCGGAACGGGGAGATGCTGGTTTACATTAGCATCTCCCCTTTCTTCCTCTCCGTGAGATGATCGCGGGTATCTCCATGGCAATCGAGTCCACCCTACCCGAGACCCAACTCACGGAGCTTGGCGTGCCTCTTAAAGGGCAACGTACAAGTACGTTAGTTTGTCTGTACGAGCCCTTCTGCCGACGTATATCTGCGTAAGGTAGTCGGCAAGCAGTTAAAGAGACCCTGTCATCACTTTCTTCTCTCAAATCTGTATTACTTGCACTTACAGAAGCATTGGCAACTGCAGTAATTAGAGGAGAGATGTCAACCTCGGGTTACGATTCATCCCTGTTTCCTGGGGGCAGTCCCTGTTGTGAGGGATCTGTCCCCGGGAAAAGGGTGTCCCCAGCATTGCCACCAGAAGACACCACAGAGTAACCATTGTAGTGCATAGGCTCCAACTCAAGCCACACCTGTGCAAGCATCAATCCAAAATGGTGCTTCCTGGAGTGGCCTGAGTGGTGATCCATGTTGCCCACTGTTTGCACTGCGTAGCATTACTAAAAAAAGACGATGCGCGCCCATTGGCACTGCATTTTGTCAACTTCCACGGCGGTGACCCAAGGGAACTCCAGGTTAAAGGAATCTACAGATTTAACTTACCTATGAGGAGAGGCATTTTCAACAGAATTCTTAATCACAAAGAAAAAATGGGGATTTTTAACTTGAATAGCTTACAGCCTGGGGGGCTAAACACGGAGTGTAACCTGTCAGTTTTTATAAAACCGTGATATGAGTCCTCCCTCTGTTGGTTATGAGCCTGTAGGGGTACATCTGACAGCCTTTTTCCTGTCCCATGGTTCATTTTGGTGCCATGCCTGAAGGCTTAAAATCTACAGGTAAAGTCAATACCATACACAATTTCCTAGATATTTAGCCAATTTCTTGTTGATAAAAGTGTGCTTTTTCCAAGATTTATTTTTTATTTTTTGAATAATTTTTATTTTAGTCATCATTGCGAGAGAACAAATCAAAAATAAAGGACCAGAAAATAATAAAAACAAGGAAAACAAACAAGACAGTAACAAAATAGGTATACAGTATACGGAAGTACAGTGGAACCTTGGTTAGCGAGTAACGCGGTTAACAAATCGCTTTGAAAGACAAGCAACTTATTTTTTTTAAATCCTGACTCTGTTTGCGAGTGTTGTCTCGCAAAATGAGCAGAACTCAAGCTAATGTGGTGTGCAGTACTGCATTTGGCCAGAGGTGTGGGGGCACCGGTGACACTGGGAACGGTTGGGAGCTGTTTGCAAATACTTGGAAACACTCGGAAATACTCCACTCCCGAGTGTTTCTGAGCCTTTCCCAAGGATTCCGAGTTCAGCCGAGCTGTCACTGAGTATTTCTGAGGCTCTCCGGCAACTCCTATCCCACCTCTGGCCACATGCGGTACTGCATGCTACAGAAGTCAATGCAGAACAAATTATCTTCAATTCCATTGACTTTAATGGGGAAACTCGCTTTGATATGTGAGTGCTTTGGATTACAAGCATTCTCCTGGAACGGATTATGCTCGTAATCCAAGGTTTCACTGTACCAGGAATCGTCACTCACAGCATAGGTAACAGACACCATAGAGAGGCCAAGAGCTACTTCGACACTATTAAAGTGGTTGTATACCCTTTTTTTATTTTTACCTACTTATAGGTTTACCTATAATAAGGCTTACCTGTAGGCAAAATGAATATCTCCTAAACCTGTACAGTTTAGGAGATATTCACTTTGCATGCAGCCGCTAACGTCAGCGGCTCATGCGTTGTGAAGGCACGGCTGAAGGTCAGGCAGAAGCTACTGGACATTGACGGGAAGAAGACTCCTGTGCGCATGGGTGGGAGTGATGTAATCGCGGCTCACAGTGCCGGAGCCGCAAACCCCAGAAGAGACGCAGCTGGAACATGTCAGCTCCCTCGGCGTGGACCGGGATCAGATGCCGAGGCCTCTTCTAAGGTGATTATTTCATAATAAATTACAGTATGGCTTTAAGTATCCCAGAGGTTGTGTTCCTGTATGTAGTAAGTTACACCCAGAAACTGCTAAGATCCCACTTTTAGCTGTTCCTCTAAACCTCAAGTCGTTATTGTATTAAGTATTAAGAATGTCTCAGAAGGGTACCGCAATCAGAGTATTATGTTTTACACTTTAGGAAGGATTCCTAATAACGATGTCTATGCAGACAAAATGGGTCGGGAGTACTCCACTGCCGCCATTTTTTATGTAAAGCACTTGATCAACTACTTAAATGTAAGTTTGATATTTGTTTTAATAAATTGAGTTGTTTTATGGAATTACGCTATATGGCCTCATCTTTCCATTCCGTATGTCCATCCTTGGGAGTTTGGCCTGTTTTGTGATCGGAGGATACCAGTTCTGTGTGTATTTACGTTCTGGAAGAAATTTTTCCATTGAGTTCCGTGTTCCAGTGCCCGTTGGTTGGATTGAACTACGGTCACCCCAAACCAAAGCGTGATTGACCCCTGGAATATATGTTCCTTTGGATCAGATATATTCGGTAAGCCTGCATCTGCTAAGGTGGTGGTATTGGCACAAGGGTGTTCGTATATCATAATCCTGAGGATTGGAGGGCGTATCTTCTTTTCTGTACTGCACCGGGGGACTTCGGTTGTTGTAGAAAAAGGACTTTATTGAGTTTTTTGAATGATATTCACTTCTTTTTTGTATAATTTATATATATGTGTGAATACACGTTTTGCACTGAAGTTTTTAAGTTTAATTTTTGATAATCATGATGATCTATGTCATTTAAATCACATCTGATATATAGGGGTGAGACAAGTTTGGTCACGGATTTGTGTACTTACGTCTTTTTATTAGCGCTACACTTTTTATTGTACACTTTAGGAAGGACACATGAACCCGAGTGGTGTGTTCAGTTAGGCAATACATCCAACGGAAAAGGTATGTCTTCCAAGTCAGTATTTAACATTTCAAAGGATATTCCCTTCCACACCAGTAGAATTATCATAGGTCATATGTGTAGTTACAAAAATCAATCCTTTAATAACACCATTAGTGAACTTACTACATACAGGAACACAACCTCTGGGATACATGTGAGTAAACTTGTTAGTGTTGCATTTGAGGCTGGAGCTGGGCCCCAACGTAGTTCTCTAAGAAGTTTTTCATTGGGAAACAATACATACATACTGTGGTAAAATTTGTTACCCATGAATCCCCTCAGCAGTGAAAGGATGGTGTTATTTAGCACAATTGGTACCAGCCATGTCAGCCCTAGGCCAGAATCAGGAACATCACATACAAGTTACTTCAAGTTCAGTACATAGGTTAACTTATAAATACAAGAGAGAAAACCCACCTATGTTTTCTACTTCAGATAAGTCATGGACATGGTTTCCATCCTGGAGAGGATGGGGCATAAACATGATGGACAAATTAAATAACTACACTAATCTAATAAATGATGTTATGGAAAAAAACTCCCAAGATATAGGACTACTCAATGTCGAGCTCAAAGCATTTAGAAGACAACTAGAGTTACACGAATTGGCTATTGAAAGCATGAGTGCAGCTCTGACAGGTTTATGCGAAATGACCCAAGATTATGAATGTTGTACATGGTTTTACAATACCAGCCTGGAAATCCCAGACTACTATGACGTTATTAATCAACACCGAACACAGGTAAATGAATTAATGAAACAAGCAAGGGACATAGGTAATTATGGATGGAACCCCTTTTCTAGTTGTTGAATGTTTTCATGGTTAAAAGACATAGTGATTATGATTATCATAGTACTATTGTTAGGATAGGCTACCTGATTTTAAAGCTTATTCTACTTTGTATTAGCAAATGCACTACACCAGACCAACCTTCTCACGCATATACGCAATATCTGCAGCTTCATGTAAATAAATATAACAAACGTAGCAAGAACCGTAGCTTTCAGAAGGCTGCGGATCTGTAGAAAGTAATTCCATGACTTTAAGAGGGGGTTGAAAGGTTATGTTAAGCATCCATCTTGTTTCTGTCAGCCATCTTAATATTCACAAACTTCCATTTTACAATATGTACAGTTTGAACACCCCTTTAACTTCTCAGATAACTGTCTCAACATGAGATTCTTCTAACTCATTTGTTCTCACACACTTATCTAAAACTTTCACACATTTTCTCAGCATTCCTTCAGCTACTGGAGAAAACATGAACTGTCTCATGTTTTGTTATCTTTTTCTCACATTCTTTTAGCAAACTTAGAACAATGAACAAAAGCTTTTTGTCTTGACCAGGTGTAACCATCTTCATTTCTACTGCGCATATCTTATTCTGTGTGACGTGTAATTTACTATATGAATCGCTTTGTGATAACTCAATACAATATATATATTTTTTTAGCATAAAGCTTATTTAATTTGATCAGACAAACAAATTATATATCAAGTTCTAATGCATTTAGACAGATAGCAGATATAGATACATCATACATTATATAGACAAATATTTGCAGTAACAGTGAATTTTGACCCGGATCTTTTCTGCTGAGAGTATTAAACAGGGGATAAAGCCTATATTGCGCACAAGGGATATTTTAAGGGGGGGGGGGGCGGTCAGCCCACATTACCCTTGTTAGCATATCCATGCAAGGAGTGGATCTTCCTATATATGGGGGGGGGGGGTTCAGGGGGTAAAGGGGGTGGATAGGCTTTCAATACTGGTATGTCCAACACATATGGGGTTCTCATGGTTACTACGCAAGGGTTAGATGTCTAGCCTCCACCCAGTCTGCCCACGTTTTATTGAATTTCTTTGGGCAGTTCCTCCCCAGGTATGTTAGCTTATAAAGAGGCAATGCTGCATTAATAAGAGAGAGCAATAATTGCCTAGTAGGGGGTTGAGCCTGGTTCCATTGGAGGAGAATTGCCTTTCTTGCATATAATGCAGAATAAAACACAAATAGTTTCTTCCTTTGGGGGGCCTCCACAGCGTCACAGATGCCCAGAAGTAGGGGGATAGGACTATTTGGAACGTTTAGCCTCCCTATAGAGTTGATATCACTCA
The DNA here is from genome assembly GCF_037356315.1 of Lithobates pipiens. Lineage (NCBI taxonomy): Eukaryota > Metazoa > Chordata > Amphibia > Anura > Ranidae > Lithobates > Lithobates pipiens. The sequence goes on along the minus strand of NW_027507903.1, from coordinate 45,672,933 downwards.
GGACCTCCTTCCAAAAGTATTCTTATTTTATCTTATTTTTGGACAGGTCCATACAGTGTGGAAGAAATCTGCTCCCTCTGAGCCGCATTTGGGGCAGTTAGTCGTCTTATCTGGGTATATTTTTGCTAGACGCACCGGGGAGTAGTAGGCGCGATGCATGAATTTCAATTGGGTGAATCTATCCCTGGACAAGATAGTCAGGGCTAGGTACTGTCGAATCCCCTCCGTAGTTCGGTCTCCAGGTCTAACATCCATAGGATAATCTGATCAGGGAATTGGGAGCGGAAGGCGTGTCGTATCTGGAGGTACCTGAAGAACATTTGGTTCAGGAGACCCTTGTTAGTCTTCAAGGTATCAAATGGAGTCAGCTGGCTCTGAGACAGTATATCCCCCAAGGTCGTGATCCCATATCTAGCCCAGACCGCAGGGTCCCGAATAGAGTGGAAATGTAGGAGTTTCGGGTTACCCCAAAGCGGTGTCACAGGAGACCCTGTATTAAGCTTCCCAAATTTCCCACTCACTATGTCCCACACTTTAAGGGTTGTCTTCATGGGGGTGGTTATCTTGGGGTTAGATCGGGGGCCTCTATGTATGAGGTTCCTTAATTCTGAGTAGGAGCCCAGCAGTGCAGCCTCAACAGTGGATGCCGGGTTGGTAGGTTCTTCTGCCAGCCACCACTTAAGTGTCACTAAAACCGCCGCCCAGCAGACATGGAAGTGCCAAACTCCCGAGCGTAACTGGGAGCTGTAGGTTTTCGCTATCCTGGGGACCTTACCGTTCCAGATAAAGGAGACAATTATGCTATCTAGCTTCCTAAAAAAAGGCATTAGGTATGGGAACAGGCGTCTGTCTAAATAGATAGCTGAATCTAGGGAGGATGGACATCTTGACTAGATTCACTCGGCCTACCGGGGTCAAAGGAAAGGACTTCCATGCTGCGCATTTTTAGGTTACCTGGGACACCACTGGGGACAGATTAAGGTCAATGAACCTGTGGAGGTCCCTGTGTACCTCCAAGTATCTGAACTGGGATACCGTTTGAGCAGTTCAACTGTGGTTGAGGGGGCATTTCCTGAGTGGAGCGGGAAGAGGACAGACTTTCCCCAGTTTATGCGTACTCCTGAGTACCGCCCATACCTATGTATGATCTCCAATGCCTGCTGTAGGGAGATACCATCATCCCTGAGGTAAAGCAGTGTGTCATCCGCGTATAGTGACACTTTTTCTTGGAGGGGGCCTATTTCTATACCTTTAATTTGGGGAGTAGATCTAATAAGAATGGCCATGGGTTCTATCGCAAGCGCAAATAGCCCTGGTGACAGAGGGCAGCCTTGTCTCGTTCCTCTTTTCAGGGGGAAGGGTGGGGAGAGAATATTGCCCGTACGTACCCTGGCTGTCGGAGATCTGTACACAACTTCAACCCAGGAGATGAAGACGGGACCGAAACCAAACCTGTGGAGGACCTCCCACAGATAGTTCCACTCAACGGAGTCAAAAGCTTTCTCCGCATCCAGGGAGGCCACTACCGCAGCATCTACGTCTCCAACCCCCGAGGCCAAGACTGCATAAGTCTCCAAAGATTAATATCTGTACCCTTTCCAGTCATAAAGCCTGATTGATCCTTGTGTATTAGGGTAAGTTTCACTTCATTAAGGCGCCTAGCAAGGACTTTGGTCAATATTTTGGCATCTGAATAGAGGAGCGATATAGGCCTATAGGATGAGCATAGTAGGGGGTCCTTCCCTGGCTTGGGTATTACCACAATTATGGCTTGTACAAAATATGGGGGTAGGGCACCCTCCCTCAACGTTTTAGAAAACATGTTGTGTAGCCTAGGGGTCACCTCCTCCGAGTATTATTTGTAAAACTCGGGTGGGAAACCATCGGTACCCAGAGTCTTACCCACCTGCAGGGATCCCATTGCTAACAGTACCTCCTCCGGTGTGATCAGTTGATCAAGAGCCTCCCTCGCAGCTAGGGCAAGAGTCGGGAACTCCACTTCATTAAGGAATTCTGACAATTCCCCATCTGAATATCCCACCCTGAAAGAGTACAGTCTGGAATAGAAGTCGGGTAAAGCAGTTATTAATGTCATTGGGATCCGTCATTATTGTTCCGTTTTCTGCCTGAATACGAGCTATAGTGCAGGTCAGAGCTTGTTCTTTGGCTATCCATGCCAGAAGCCTACATGTTTTTTTTCCTTGTTTGAATATTTGGTGCGTTTGGGCCAGCTGTCTTTTTTGTGCCTTAGCCACTCTCAGGAGCATTACCTCCCTATACGCCACCTTCATGTCTTGCCCCGTGATAGGGTTGGCTGTAAGGGCATAATGGGATTCTAGTGAGTGGGCCTTAGCTTCCTCTTCCTCAACTACAATCTGATTATTTTCGCGTTCCTGAGTTATAGAAGAAAGATAACAGCCTCTAATGAAGGCCTTAAAGGCATCCCACTCATTCCCCGGTGAGGTAGTTCCAGCATTCGAAGTCCAATATTGTCTAATTTTAATGGCCATTTCGACTTCTATAGTGGGATTGGTTATCCAAAATCTGGAAAGGCACCATATTCTGTCAATCGGGGGTGTCACCGTCTGTAAACCACATAGCATTGGTGAATGATCTGAGATACCCCTAGGAAGGATTTTTATTTCTTGAATCCTGGGTAGCAAGCTGACACCAGCATACACAAGGTCTATGCGAGACAGTGTATTATGCGAGTGAGAGTGGCAAGTATAGGACCGTTCCGTGGGGTATCTCCGTCTCCACACATCCTCCATACCAAACAATCCCACCCATCTAGAGAGCACAGAATCTGTAGTAGGGTCAGGGTTTAGTCTGTCCAGGGAGGGATTTGTGGCTGTATTAAAATCCCCAGCCAGTAGGACATTATCCGTTGGGTATTTGGCCAATATGGGGATAATAGTGTGGAGAAGGGATATGTCAGCTGGCGGGGGCAGATATAGACCTACCACCACCCTGTCCTTATTTTAAAAGTCAGCAGCTGCAGTATTTGTAGCTGCTGACCTTAAAAAAAAAATTTTTTGCGGGACTCTCGCTTTAAACCCCCCTCCTGCCCAGATCAATTTTCAGCTTTCAGCACTGTCACACTTTGAATGACAATTGTGGAGTCATGTTGCACTGTACTCAAATGACATTTTTATCATTTTTTTCACACAAATAGAGCTTTCTTTTGGTGGTATTTAATCACCACTGGGGTTTTTATTTTTTGCCAAACAAGCAAAAAAGACAAAAATGTAAAAAAATAAAATAAAAAAAATAAAAGGTTCACAGCTTGTTATAAAATTTTGCAAACGGGTAATTTTTCTCCATTGATATTCGTTGATGAGGCTGCACTGATGGGCACAGATAGGACGACACTGGGGGGACTGATAAGACGGCACTGATAAGAATGCACTGGGTGGCACTGATGAGTGGCACTGATGAGTGACACTGATAGATGTCACTGATGAGCACTGATGGGCACTTGTAGGTGGCACTGGTAGGTGGCACTGATGGGCACTGGTAGGCAGTAATGTAAGTATTTATTGGCGTATAACACGCACTTTTTCCCCCTTAAAATCGGGGGAAAGTCGTGGGTGCGTGTTATACGCCGATCCCCACTGTCTGTGAGGCAAAAAGACCGAGCGCCGCCGAAAAATACCGAGCCGTCTGCTCGGCTCCGCTCGTAGTCCCGCCTCCCTGCTGTTTCTGAGAGCGCTGCCGAAAAAGACCGAGCTGAGCCAAGCTGAATACACAGTAGAGTCGGCTCGGTCTTTTTCGGCAGCGCTCGCTCCAGAAACAGCAGGGAGGCGGGACTACGAGCGGAGCCGGGCAGACGGCTAGGTCTTTTTCGGCGCCGCTCGGTATTTTTCGGCGGCGCTCGCTCGCTCTGTCTCGGCGGCGGGATATTTAAACATGGAAGGCTGCAAACGGCGCTGGGCGAGCTGCAAATTACACTCTGCAAGGCTGCAAACAGCGCTGGGCAAGCTGCGAATGACACTGATCATTCTGCAATGATGGACAAGGCTGCAGATGCACACTGATAAGGCTGCATTGACGGGCATTTAAATGTAAGTTTTTTTTCCCTTAAACTTCCCTCCTAAAACTTTTTTAATTAAAATGCCCTCCTAAACTTGGGGTGCGTGTTATACGCCGGTGCGTGTTTTTTTCCCCCGATAAATACGGTAACTGAGTTAAAATAAACTGAGTTACGTAATGCAGTTACTTTAGAGGGTAACGAGTAATCTAACTGATTACTCTTCCCCTCATGGTAACTCAGTTCCCATTACTTGGGCGGCATTACCTCAATTACCTCTACCGCACGGGAGTACCCCGCCGTGGCCGCGCTGCCTGGCCGTTCGGAGGAGGGGGCCTTTTGCCTACTGAGCTGAGAAGAGGCTAAGATTCAGAGAGACTGTCTGGACCGCCCCATCCCGCCCCGTCTATCCAGAGAGAGAATGTAGGGAGGCGGGGCGGACACTGAAAAATGAAGTCAGCTGACCAGCTGACACCAATCGAGTGAAGGGGAGGGTCTCTCTCTCTCCCCATGAGGAAAGGCATCCCTGGAGGCATTCAAGTAAGTGACTGTCTGACGATTCGAATTGCAGTGCAATCGATCCATCCCAAGTCCTCCACCACCTCTGCTTCTTACTGATCCCATCACTACCCATCCACCATCACTTCTACAACAAAGGTAATGGGGGGATAGGGTAGGGATGAGATCAGAGGTGGTGGTGGTGGGAGAGGATGGCCAAGCTGTAATTGAGTTACTAATGCAATTACATTTTGGGAGAAGTAATTTGTAACTTAACTAATACATTTTTAAAAGTAAGATGGCCAACACTACTGGTAGGTGATATTGATAGGCAGCACTGGTGATGACGCACTGTGGGCACTGATGGTTGGCACTGTGGGCACCGATGGGTGGCACTGGTAGGTGAGGCTAGTGGGCACAGAAGCCTCTCCACGATCAGGACTGATGTCCCTCTCGCAGCCGCCAGTGGCTGGCCTTTCTTTTTTCTCCTCACGCTACCAGCTGACAGCTGATAGCGTAGATCAACCCCTTACTCAGATCCGTGATCAAGCGAGTCTCCTAGACTTGCTGATAACAGAGCGCGCCGCGCGCAGGCCGCTCAAGCATGGGAGGACGTCCATGGACACCCTCCCGGCAAATTAAGTCTGTGCTGTAGCCATCTTCCGGCTATAGTGCGAACGGCAAGTGGCTAAATAAGTGTGATTTAAAAAAAAAAAAATTGTAAGACAAAAGAAATACTTAACTTAAAAATAAAGCTCTCTCAGCACCCGCACACTGCTGAGGCAGCTGGCATTTTCCACAGAGTTTCTTTCGGGTTCCGGTGCTGTGATTTGTCAGAGGAGTGTTGACGTCACTCCTGCGCATGCGCGTGGGAGCCACCGTTCACAGTGCAGGGCTGTGAAGAAACGGCACCCGTGCCTGTTCCTTCAGAACACATGCGTCAGTGACATCACTGGCTGCATGCAACGTAAATATCTTCTAGATGTTTAGGAGATATTTACACTACCTATAAAGCATTATTCTAGGCTTACCTATCAGTAAATGTAAGCAGAGGGAGTTTACTTCCTCTTTAAGTACAGTGCTATGCAGTGATTGCCTGGTAATGGGATGGCTCTAGAATGATGGCTTGTACATTCTGCCACACAGACAGATACTGACAGTGACCCTCTATTGAACAAAACCCTGTTGACAGAGCTCAGTAGCTCAAGCTGAGAGTAACAAACAAAAAGTCAGTGAGAGCGAGGAGCCTCCCCCTGTCAGGATTCCAGTGTGTGAGAGGAGACTGACCTGTACTGGGAGACCCACCGGACATAAACCTCACCTATTACACTTATTAATAAATATCATTCAGCTACTATGTACTTCTCATCTCATTGTTTGTAATGTTCAAGAGTGGAGATGTCACAGACTAACGGAGCCAATGTCACTTTACCAGACATTTCTACACATTGACCTGACCTGATAAACGGCACACTGACAGCCTACTGACAGCCTACTGACACTGACTGCTCACCATGGAAACCTTCCCTCACACAGTACATAGGAGCAGGAGACAGCTCTGCAGACTATACCATCTTCCTCCTATTTCAGGGAGAAGATAGCACTGTGGACTATGCCATCTTCCTGCTAGTTCAGGGAGAAGAAAGCTCTGCGGACTATACCATCTTCCTCCTAGTTTAGGGAGAATAGAGCACTGTGGACTATACCATCTTCCTCCTAGTTCAGGGAGAAGAAAGCTCTGCGGACTATACCATCTTCCTCCTAGTTTAGGGAGAATAGAGCACTGTGGACTATACCATCTTCCTCCTAGTTCAGGGAGAAGAGAGCACTGTGGACTATACCATCTTCCTCCTAGTTCAGGGAGAAGAAAGCTCTGTGTATTATACCATCTTCCTCCTAGTTCAGGGAGAAGAGATCTCTGTGGACTATACCGTCTTCCTCCTAGTTCAGGGAGAAGAGAGCTCTGTGTATTTCTAGTTCAGGGAGAAGAGAGCTCTGTGGACTATACCATCTTCCTCTTAGTTCAGGGAGAAGAGAGCACTGTGGACTATACCATCTTCCTCCTAGTTCAGGGGAAAGAGAGCACTGTGGACTATACCATCTTCCTCCTAGTTCAGGGAGAAGAGAGCACTGTGGACTATACCATCTTCCTCCTAGTTCAGGGAGAAGAGAGCTCTGTGGACTATACCATCTTCCGCCTAGTTCAGGGTAAAGAGAGCACTGTGGACTGAGGTCTGTGGACTATACCATCTTCCTCTCTTCTGGGGGGGGGGGTGAGAGCAAATATTTTCCAGACTATACCATCTTACTCCTAGTTCGGGGGGAGTGGGGGGGTCTGGAACTCTACTTTTGACAGGAAACATGTAGCCTTCACGCCACCAATTTTTTTTAAAGAACTTTAATGTAACAAACATTCAAGAGACCCTAGACAACACCTCCTGGAAGTGGCGGCCACATGTTTCCTGTAATAAGTGGAGCTCCAGTCTGCAGCTGGTGTTCTGTCAGATCAGGTGACCTGTTAAATTTAGTAACGGAAGTGACGTTCCATGATGGCCATCTTGGTACACCCCGCAGTTGCCCACAGTAAGGATACAGTGAGAAGGCAGCAAGCAGAAATCTTTTTATACCCACTGAAGTCTGCCATTTCACACTTATTTTTACCAATAAACTGAGCTTATATAGTGACATACAGTATTTTGAATTCCATCTGACTCTTTTTATGTTGAAGCAGCGGGAAGCCTGCTCATCTCACAGTTTTGCTATTCTGACAGAACACCTCTGCTTTTAAAATTCAACATCAAAAGAGTCAGACGGATTTCAAAATAATGTATGTCACTATATAAGCTGAGTTTATTGGTAAAAATAGGTGTGAAAAGGCAGACTTCGTTGGGTGTAAAAAGATGTCCGTTTGCCGCCTTCTCACTGTATCCTTATTGTGGGCGACTGTGGGGTGTACCAATATGGGCACAACAGAACATTACTTCCGTTACAAAATTTGATGGGTCGCCTAATCTTACAGAACACCTGTGTTCTATCAGAATACTGATACCCATCAGAAAATGCACCTGAAGTCTGTTGCGGCCATCTTGGTACACCCCGCACTCGTCCGCAGTAAGCAAGCAGTTAGAAGTCGGCATGCGGACACCTTTTTACACCCACCGAGGTCTTGCATTTCACACTTATTTTTACCAGTAAGCTCAGCTTATATAGTAAAATACAGTATTACCAAATCCATGACACTGTTTTGATGTTGAATTTTAAAAGCAACGGCAAGCCTGCTGATCTCACACGTTTGTTAATCTGACAGAACACCGCTGATTTTAAAATTCTGAAAATAATTCTAAAACAGTTTGATGGATTTCAAAATACTGTATTTGACTACATAAGCTAAGTTTACTGGTAAAAATAAGTGTGAAATGCAAGACTCCAGTGGGAGTAAAAAGATGTCTGCTTGCCACCTTCTGACTGTAGGCTTACTGTGGGCGAGGGTGGGTGTACCAAGATGGCTGTGACGTCAGTTGTATTTTCTGATGGGTTGCGGTATTCTGAACACCAGACCTGCTTAAGAACATCCGTGTTCTCATCACTAGAGTGTAAGTCTCATTAATTACGCTTGTGTCCCGCACACAAGAGCCATTTTCGCGGAAAACTGGAACTTCCGCTTTAAGCACTCCTCGACCCCTTACATGCCACATTTGGCATGTCATTTTTTTTTGGAGGGGGGGTGGGGGCTTCGTTAGAGTTTGACTTCCTGTGGCACTTCCTCCTTCCGCCCAGGGACCGCCAAGGCGACTCCTCCTTTCGCTTTAGCCGACCCCTCCCTCTAAACCCCGGGAGTGCATCGCGACTCGCGCATGCACTGTGTGTGCCCGGCCGTGGAGCCAAAAGCTTTCACGGCCGGGGGCCCAGAGTGGCAATGGAGGTGCCGGCGGAGAGGAGGGGGAGAGGAGCGACGCTGCGTCCGGCCGCAACGCTGGACCATGGAACAGGTAAGTGTCTGTTTACTAAAAGTCAGCAGCTACACTTTTTGTAACTGCTGACTTTTAATAAACATAAAAAGCCTGGAACTCCACTTTAAGGATCAAAAAACTTTATCATTATTTATAAATACAATATTATAAAAAGTCTCAATGAAACAAGTCCTTATTTTAAATTTTATATTTAGTATCGCGGGGTTCTTCATTTGTCCAAGGCGCAGAGCGGTGGTTTTTTAGGTGGGCGTTTAAAACATCACTATTAATTATACTTTATTGTTATAATTGATAAATTGCTATTTATTTGTAAACATTTTTGAGCACTTTATTATTTTAAGAATTTACATATTACACAATAGTTAGATTTATATGTACTGTTCTTATACAAAGTCCTACATTATTATTTATTGAATATTGTGCTGAGCAGTGTAATACCCATTCCACATACACCCAGCTTTACTTATGAGGTTTGGCAAATCATTGCATTCAGTTTTAAATGTATATTTTACAGTGTCCCTCCCTACTTTTTTGGAATTGTACAAAAGTTTTAGGGTCAAGGGTCATGGTTAGAGTCAAAGGTCGGGTACTTTAGGTAGGAGCAAAAAATCGAACTACGTACTATTGTTTCTGGGCCCTATTATAGGTGCAAACAACAATTAATGTACACATATGTGGTATAGCTGTGACCGTTGGGATCTTGAGAATTAATTTGGGTTGTTTTTTGGTGGTACTGTATATTGGTAATGACTTAATATCAATGCAAAGGCATTGTCTGTGCCACATTTGGCACCTTTAGGGGTGGAGGTGGGACCGAGTACCCGTTTTTGACAGGTACCCACCCCCACTTCCGGGGTACCTGGCTGCGGCAAGATGCCGCGTGGTCCTCCAGAAGTTCAGCCCCCCTTCTCCTCCCTTCACCGCTGGGCCAGTTAAAAAGCACAGCGCACTTCACGCATGTACAGTAGGGAACTGGCTGTGAAACCAAAAGGCTTCACTATTGGGTTCCCTTACCAGGAATGGCGGTGGCAGCACCCGGGAATCAATCCGAGGATTGACATTGCAGGCTCCCTGGACGGGTAAGAGCACTTTTTGCGATTCGGCACTGTGTCGCTTTAACTGACAATTGTACAGTCGCGCAATGTGGCTCCCAAACAAAATTGATGTTTTTTTTGCCCACAAATAGAGCTTTCTTTTGGTGGTATTTGATCACCTCTGCGGTTTTTATTTTTTGCACTATAAACAAAAAAACAGCGACAATTTGGAAAAAAAACATTATTTTTTACTTTTTGCTATAATAAATTTCCCCCAAAAATATATAAAAAAAAATAGTTTTCCTCAGTTTAGGCCGATATGTATTCTTCTAAATATTTTTGGCAAAAAAAATCACAATAAGCGTTTATTGATTGGTTTGCGCAAAAGTTATAACGTCTACAAAAAAGGGGATATTTAATTATTAATAATTAATCTTTTTTTTGTTTTGTTTTTTTACTAGTAATGGCAGCGATTTTTATCATGACTGTGACGTTATGGCGGACACATCGGACACTTTTGGCTTTATTTTGGGACCATTCACATTTATACAGCGATCAGTGCAATTAAAAATGCATTGATTACTGTGTAAATGTGACTGGCAGTGAAGGGGTTAACCAGGAGGGGGCGCTGCAGGGGTTAAGTGTGTCCTAGGGAGTGATTCTAACTGTGTGGGGGGGAGGGGCTATGTGTGACACAACACCGATCACCGTTCCCGATTACAGGGAGAGCTGTGATCAATGACACCGTCACTAGGCAGAACAGGGAAATGCTTGCTTACACTAGCATTTCCCCGTTCTTCCTCTCTGTGAGACGATTGTAGGGATGTCCGCGGCACCTAGGGTTGCCACCTGTCCAGGATTCACCTGGACAGTTCGAGTTTGGAATCATGTGTCCGGGTTTCAGACCGACCTAAACCCGGACACATAATTGAGTCTGGACTATGGCTTTCCAGCAGGGTTGCTGGCTGCACTAACAATCCCCCCACAACACACACACAGACAGGAGAGGAGAGAGGGCTCGATCTGCACCTCTTCCTCCTGCCCTTACCCCTCTGTGTCTGCCCACACTCCAATCCCCGGCGCTGTGCCTCAGAAAAGGAAACTGGGGCCAGAAATTTGAAGTCCAGCAGCCTCCGATACATCTGGATGAGAGCTGCTAAGGGGTGAGTGAACTCACCATACATCCCTGTCCATGACAGAAGTCTCCCCCCTTCTCTCTCCTGCCTTTGCGTGACTACACTAAAGTAAATCAGTGTTCTTAGAGCACCCCTTACATCAGAGTTCCTCTTTACATAAGAGGCCACAGTGTTCCCCCTTACATCAGAGTCCTCTCTGTACATCAGAGTTCTCAGTGTTCCCCCTTAGATCAGGGTTTCCAGAGCATCCCTTATGTTAGAGTCTGCAGAGTTCTCCCTTACATCAGAGTCTGCAGAGTTCCCCTTTACATCAGAGGCCACACTGTTCTCCCTTACATCAGAGCCCTCTCCATACATCAGAGTTCTCAGTGTTCCCCCTTACATCAGAGTCCTCTCTGTACATCAGAGTTCTCAGTGTTCCCCCTTACATCAGAGTCCTCACCATACATCAGAGTTCTCAGTGTTCCCCCTTACATCAGAGTCCTCACCATACATCAGAGTTCTCAGTGTTCCCCCTTACATCAGAGTCCTCTCCATACATCAGAGTTCTCAGTGTTCCCCCTTACATCAGAGTGCTCTCCATACATCAGAGTTCTCAGTGTTCCCCCTTACATCAGAGTCCTCTCCGTACATCAGAGTTCTCAGTGTTCCCCCTTACATCAGAGTCCTCTCCGTACATCAGAGTTCTCAGTGTTCCCCCTTACATCAGAGTCCTCTCTCTACAACAGAGTTCTCAGTGTTTCCCCTTAAATCAGGGTTCCAAGAGCATCCCTTATGTTAGAGTCCCCAGAGTTCTTCCTTACATCAGAGTCTGCAGTAACCCCCTTACAGTGAAAGGGAACTCTGCGAGTTCAGATGTAAAAGGAGAACTCTGTGGACTCTATTGTAAAGGAGGACTCTTGTTATTAACTTCATACGATTAGAAATGTATGATTAGGTATTTAAATAGCAAAATATATGTATAGTTGATACTATAAAAAAAATTGCTGTGTGCCGCTGAAGTGTTCGGGTTTGACTTGAAGAAAAGGTGGCAACCCCAGCGGAACCTGTGGTCGGACTCACAGCAGGCTCGCGAGCACGCCTGCTGTGCAAGATTCGCGGGATCGCGTGCAATAAAATGATTTTGCGCAGCGGAGCCAACCTGCTGCAGTAAAAATGCGACAGCTGGTCCGCAAGCGGTTAATTAATAGTAACAACAGAATGGCTCAGTATGTGATGCAGACTGCAGTCACTTGAGCTTCGCTACACAGAAATCATGTGACCTCCACTTCCTGTAGTGGAGCTCCAGCTGCAGAGATTCAAAATAAAGTTCAGTAAAAAATAAAATAAAAAAATGTGGAGTGGAGGGCGCACGTTTCCTGTCAAAAGTGGAGCTCCACTCTGCTGGCTGCAGAGTGGAGCTCCACTTTTGACAGGAAACATGCGCCTTCCACTCCACTTTTTTTTATGAACTTTATTGTGCCAAATATCCAATAGCCACACACCTCCTGGAAGTGGAGGCCACGTGTTTCCTGTCAAAACGTAAAGTGGAGCTCCAGTCTTGTCCCCCCCCCCTTGGACTATAACATTTTCCTCTCTTGTGGGGGGGAGAGAGAACTCTGCCGACTATACCATCTTCCCCCTAGTCAGAGGGGAGTGGTCTCTGCAGACTGTACCATCTCTCATATACCAGGAAGTAGGCGCAGAGATGAAATTTCTTCTCATAGTCTGAGATCTAATAGTTAGCCTCCCCCCTCCTCACCACTGGTTGGATCTTCCCGGCCTCGGTGTTTCTGCTGGTTGTCACGATGAGTCGGATCTATCACGATAAAGCTCTGCAGAACAAACCTGTGCACGATGAGCGGGTGTCGGGCTCCTGGGAGCCGGCTGTGTTGCAGAGGTATGATGGGGGAGGGATGGGATGTGATGTGATGTGATGTGTGGCCTCTATGGATCTATAGGGAGATGTGAGGACTGATCTCCTCCTGACTTCCTATATCATACAATAGCACAGACCTCCTTTTGCTGAAAAAAACAAACAAAAAAGTCTATTATTTTTGCATTGGAACCTGCAGAGTATTGCACCTGTGATCAGTGGATGTTGGGTGCAATGCTCTGACTCCTGCAGACTATTCTTCCAGCTCAGGTCTGTACAGAGCATTGCACCCGCCATCCGCTGATCAGGGCCCTAATGCCCCGTACACACGTTCTGATTACCGGATGATTAAAAATCGCTTTCATATTGATCGTTTGATAATCCGATCGTTAGTACACAGCTTCCGACAGCCAATCACGACAGCCCGTCCAACAAAATGGGGAAAACGCACTTAGCCCGGACGACAGCCCATCGTACGACAATCGTTTAATCAGTACAGTATGCGCCCGCTTAAAAATCGGTAGGCGAAAACCGCACATAAGCGGAAACACGAAAATAAACCAGAAGGACACACAGGGGGGTCACACGTATTTGACATCATTTCAATACGTAGCTTCGCACAGCGGAAGGTCTTTCCCGGAATCACACGACAAAAATCGTACAGCACATGTTTGCACTGTCCGATATTTAGTTTTACGCAACAAAATGCGAACGCGCAGGCTCTTCTACATAGCTGGTGGTAAATCTAAAGAGATGGTGCAATCAGTGCGGTGTATGGTCGCCTTTAGGGGGAAGAATATCTGTATGCTTGGGAAGTCTAATCATTCCAGGAACATGCACATTTCTCTAAACGAGTCCCATGGCCATTCTTGTCACTGCGATCATTATGATGGATACTCACTCTGGGGCTTTGTATTGCCGTGTACAGACCGCCACACAGGAACATGGGACATCACGGCCTCTGTGTGCAGGGGGGGTTCAGAGGGGTGTTTGGGATATTTGGAGTTCGTTCACCTTTTTATTTTTCTTGAAAAGGTGAACTTACCCTTTAACTACTTAAGGACCCAGCCTATTTTTTTTTCAAACTTGATGTTTCCAAGTTCAATCTGTGTTTTTATTTTTTATTTTTTGCTAGAAAATTACTTGGAACATTTATATATACTTTTTTCAGACACCCTAGAGAATAAAACGGCGGTTGTTATAATACTTTGTCACACCATATTTGCGCAGCGGTCTTACAAGCGCAATTTTTTGAGGGAAAAAAATAAACTTTTTTACATAAAAAAAAAAAATAAAAAAAAAATAAGACAACAGTAAAGTTAGCCCATTTTTATTTATTTATTTTTATTGTGAAAGATGATAATTGATACCTAACATGTCACGCTTCAAAATTGCACCCGGTCGTGGAATGGCGACAAACTTTGACCCTTAAAAATCTCCATAGGCAACGTTTAAAATTTTCTACAGGTTACCAGTTTTGAGTTACAGAGGAGGTCTTTTAAGTATTTCTCTCACGCTAACAATCGCGGTGATACCTCACATGTGTTGTTTGGACACTGTTTTCATATGCGGGCGCGACTTACGTATGCGTTCACTTCTGCTCGTGAGCTTGACGGCACTTTAACGTTTTTAATATTTTCTTATTTATTTTACTTTTACGCTGTCCTTTTAAAAATGTTTTGGGCCACTTTTATTCCTATTACCATACAAAGAATATAAAAATACCTTGTAAACGGGGGAAAAAAAAAGACCATTGGGCGGAGGTGACGTTGGACGTCACTTCCGTCATCCAGTGTTATGGACCCGAGCGGTGGCCATCTTTTCCTCACTCGGCTCCATGTCCCAGTGGGGACAGCTCCGGTAAGCAGTGAAGACGACTGGTGGAGGGGGGGGGGTGGTCCTTTCCCGCCTACGGTAAAAGTGATTTTGCACTGCGGAGACCACTTTTATCAGAAAGAGGACAGCCCGCTGTTTAAGAATATACTGGGGTTATTGCAGATATCTGCTGCCATAACCCCGGTATTCTACGTCAAAGTACCAACATAAAATGATGGTGGGAGGTCTGTAAGTATTAGGGTACTTACCTGTCCAGGAATCCAGCGGTGTGCTTGCCTGAGCCGTTTTTTTTTTTAATCGGCGCGCTTGGGTGCTGCCGTCGCCATCTTGGCTAAGGGAAACCAAGCAGCTTCACAGCTGGTTTCGTACTGCATGAATCGCTTTGTCAATGGGCCAGCTCCAGTTGGGAAGGTGGAGGGGGGGGGCCTAACGAATCAAACTGAGCCGGGTACCCACTCCCACCCCCCCAAAAGGTACCAAATGTGTGACAGCGGTAGGGGGTGGGAGGAGGCAGATAAAGCGGAGCTCCACCCAAAAGGGGAAGCTCCGCTTAAGACTGCATCTACATTTCATGATTTGTTCACTTTATTTATTATTTATGCGTTTTTTTTTTTTTTTTTCATGCGCTCCCATTGATGTATATGTGCCATTCTGTCATTTTATGAGCCCTATTTAATAAGATAGAACAAAAATCAATGGTGATGTGCAGAGATCCATTACAGAGGCATTGATCACCAATATGTTGGTAAATTGAAATCGAATTGGTTGCTTTTAGTTAGTGCATTTTACAAACATCCTTAATTAATTCTCATATACTAACATTGATTGTCTGGATTATCTCCTCAGTGGACAAGGTGTGCTCCTGGAAGGAACGTTGGTGGATTTCTCTCGCCATGTTATTACAGATGCTAAAGGAAAAAAGGTGAGCAGTAATGGCGTTCAATTGGCTTGAAGTGTTAGTTCACCTTTTCAGATTGTAGCAGAGCGTCCCAGAGAGAGCAGCGAAAAGTATTTTTCGGGGGTTTATACATCTCCCAGGCTCCTCTCGTATACATTCAGGGATCTCTGATCCATGGTCCAGTTCGGGTCTTGGTCCTCTCCCACAGGCCAATTTCAGTTCACTTGAGCAGACAGCCTTTGCTCTCTGCCTGGGAAACAGACAGTGCTGGTCTGTGGGGGAAATCCTGGTGCAACTTGGTGTCACCTTGGCAGTTTGAGGGTCCACAGCTGGTTCTTCTAAGACGAGAGGCCCCTCAAGGTCGCAGATGTTTGATCTTATTCACCTGGTGAGGAAATGACTACAGCCAAAGTCCCTGTCTGGGCCACAAATAATGGAGCGTGTGGTCATGGACCGCTTCCTGAGGTCACTACCAATTCCCCTGCAGAAGTGGGTGAGTCAAGGAGACCCCAATTCGGCAGACAACCTGGTGGAACTCGTTGAAAGGTACTTTGCTGTAGAGAACCTGGTCACCACCCCTACAGCTGCAAAGACTTTCCACCCAAAGCAACGGTCTCCCCAGGCAACCAGTAAGCCTGTTCCAGGGGAAGTGGGTGGTAAGCAGGGCAAGGAAATAGGGGGGAGGAATTTTGGTGCCAGGACTGAAGTTTGGCGTCCCAAACAAGGGAAGCCGCTGCCTGTCAGCAAACCAAACTGGGGAAACATTTTGTTTTCGTTGCCAAGAACTGGGACATTTTGCAGCAAACTGTCCATTGACAGATGAACCAATGCAGTGTGATCTATCTATTAGAAGGCAGCCTATGTTTGCGGTTGTTTCATGCGCTGCACCGCCAAATATGGGAAAGCACATGTGCCAAATGACTGTTAATAATAAGCCTACTATGGCCTTGCTGGACTCTGGAAGTCTAGTGACTTTGAGTACAGCTGAGATGGTTGAAACTGTGAATTTTCATGCTAAAAAAGTTGCTGCGATCTGTATACATGGGGATACCCGGGAGTATCCTATAGCCACTGTTCAGTTTAAAACTGGCTTAGGTATGGTGACCCATCTGGTCGGACTTGTGCCCCACTTGGTGCAATAGACCATCATTGGTAGGGACTTCCCTAAGTTTTGGGAACTGTGGTATCGTCCTGACTCAGTGGCAGAGCCCAAACTCCTGGGCACTACTGACAATGTGTGTTCAGGGGACTCCTCTTGGGGCTACCCGGGTTGTCCTTTCTCGGTTATGGCAGGAGAGCTGCAGGAGCCTGAGGAAGTTCTCAACCAGTAGAGCTGGACAGCCGTCTGCTGAAGCTGAGCCTATGTTGGATTTTGCTGACCTTAATGTGCATAAGGCAAATTTTGGTACCGAGCAGAGAAAAGACCATACCCTTGCTAGAGCCTGGGAAAATGTAATCGTGATTAACCACTTGGTATCCGCATGCCATCATATGACGTTGTCGGCTTTGTGGGGTTATATCTGAGGTTACAGACATCATTCAGATATCAGCATTTTCAGCCGGCGATTCTCTACACCATAAGAATGATCATAGCGGCTGTTGCGCCGCTTGATCATTCTTATGGGTGGCAAAAGGGGACGTCCTGTCCCCCCCGCTGCCCTCCGGTGCTTCTACCGGCTCACCGCAGCGATCAGTGAGTTGGACAGAGGGTCCGCCGGCCCCGGATGTTGATCATAGAGATTTCCAGCGGACCAGATGGTCGCTGGAGTCTCTTTGATCGTCAGAGGCCAGGCGCAATGTTATGACGTCATGCCCGGCCTCTGAGTAAAAAAAAAAAAAAAAAAAAAAAAACGGCGCTGCCTGGGCTGGGAAGCGGTGATCGTGTTTTATTTATTATTTTTTTTTTTTTTTTTTTTTTTGCTTTCAGGCTTCCCAGCCTAGTGGTGAGATGTGGTGTCTTATTGACCCCACATCTCACTGTAAAGAGGTCCTGTCATGTCATATTCCTATTACAAGGAATGTTTACATTCCTTGTAATAGGAATAAGTGATACATTTTTATATTTTTTTTAAATGTAAAAATAAACTGTAAAATTAACAATAAAAAAAACAACTCAGAAGCGAACGCATACGCAAGTCCTGCCCACAAATGAAAACGGTGCTCAAAGTACACATGTGAGGTGTCGCCACGATCGGTAGAGTGAGAGCAATAATTCTAGCCCTAGACCTTCTCTGTAACTCAAAACACGTAACCAGTAAAAAAAAATTAAAGCGTCACCTATGGGGATTTTTAAGTACCGAAGTTTGGCACCATTCCACGAGCGTGTGCAATTTTGAAGCGTGACATGTTATGTATCTATTTACTCGGCGTAACTTCATCTTTCACATTATGCTAAAAAATTGGGCTAACTTTACTGTTTTTTTTTTTTTTTTTTTTTTTTAAAGCATGAAAAATTCCTGCGCAAATACCACACAAGCTAAAAAGTTGCAATGACTGCCATTGCATTCTCTAGGGTGTCTGCTAAAAAAAAACATATAATGTTTGGGGGTTCTATGTAATTTTAGAGCAAAAAAAGAGGATTTTTACATGTAGGAGCGAAGTGTCAGAATTGGCCTGGATGCGAAGTGGTTAATGATGTGCCTGTGGAACCAGGGGGACAGGCCCTGTTTTCCTTATTTCAGCAGAAATGAGGATTTACTGTATCGTGTATGTAAAAAGAGTGATGAATTGGTTGAACAGTTGGTGGTCCCTAAGCCATACAGACAGGTGGTGTTGGAACGTGCCCAAGGCCATTTAGGGATTGAGAAAACAACTGAAACGGTATTGCGCAGGTTTTACTGGCCCGGGATACATAAAGATATATTGAGAACTATTGTCAATCCTGTCCTGTGTGTCAGATGTCAGCCCCACTACCCCACTTCCGAAGTCCTTTAGTGCCATTACCTATTATTGAAGTGCCCTTTGAGAGGATTGCCATGGACCTTGTGGGTCCACTCCCCAAGTCTGCCCGGGGTCATCAGCATATCCTCGTACTGGATTATGCTACCCATTACTCCGAAGCAGTTCCCTTACACACAGCTATTGCTAAAAACATTGCCAAAGAGCTGTTTATGGTGTTCAGTCGTGTTGGCATCCCTAAAGAAGTCCTTACAGTCCAGGGCACCCCATTTATGTCATGAATAATGAGGGAGCTTTGCAAGTTATTTAAGGTGACACAGTTGTGAACCTCTGTGTACCATCCTCAAATGGGTGGCTTAGTGGAACTCTTCAATAAGACCAAGAGCATGTTTAAAAAAAAAGGTTGTTGCCAAGGATGGGAAAAACTGGGACTTCCTGATAACATACGTAATGTTTTCCATCAGGGAGGTTCCCCAGTCCTCTACGGGGTACTCTCCATTTGAGTTGCTTTATGGTAGACACCCTCGGGGACTCTTAGCCAAAGAAACTTGGGAGTGGGAGCAAACATCCCATAAAAGTATCATTGAGCATATCGCAGGAGAGGATTGCAGCACTCATGCCCATGGTAAAAGAACACTTACTGCAGGCCCAAGCAGCCCAACAGAGGATATACAACAGGGGGGTCCAACTCCATGTTTTATCACCTGGTGACAGGGTTCTGGTATTAGTTCCCACTGTTCAGAGCAAGTTCCTGGCTAAGTGGCAGGGTCCCTTTGAAGTAATTGAAAGAGTTGGGGACGACAATTACAAGGTATATCAACCAGATACCTCGAGCAGATTTACCACATAAACCTGTTAACACCAATCTATCCTTCCAGGGCTTTAATGGCGAGGTCCCTCCTGGTAACGCCTAAGGGTACTGAGTCCCCTCTGATCCCTGAGGTCATGATTCCAGACACCCTGTCAGGTTCCCAAAAACGGGAAGCTAGAGAATTCCTGATAAGGAATAGAGAGAAATTTTCAGAGTTACCTGGCACGACTTCTGCAGTTCACCATGATATTGTTACTGAACCTGGGGTCCATGTCAAGCTCAAACTGTACAGAATTCCTGAAGCGAGGAGAAAGGACATCAGTGATGAAGTTATTGGAGCTAGATGTCATTGAGGAATCCAATAGTGACTGCCCTAGCCCCATTGTGTTAGTCCCAAAACCGGATGACACCTGGAGGTTCTGTAACGACTTCAGGAAGCTTAATGCAGTGACAAACTTTGACGTGTACCCAATGCCCAGAGCAGACAAACTTCTAGACCAACTTGGCAAGGCTCGCTATCTGACCACTTTGGACTTAACAAAAGGTTATTGGCAAATACCGCTGACTGGAAGCGCCAAAGAGAAGACTGCATTTGTGACCCCGGAGGGTTCCTTTCAATATAAAAAAACTGCCTTTTGGGTTGCAAAATGCTCCTGCGACATTTCAGAGGGCCATGAACAGGACCCTAAGACCCCACCGACGATATGCAGCAACCTATCTAGATGACATAGTGGTACATATCACTGACTGGGAGTCTCACTTGCCCCGTGTCCAGGCTGTCCTTGATTCCCTCTTCAAAGAAAGTTTTATGGCAAATCCAAAAAAATGTGCCATTGGTCTAGAGGAAGCCAAGTATTTGGGCTACACTATTGGCCATAGTGTCATAAAACCTCAAGTGAGTAAAATAGAAGCCATCCAGGAGTGGCCACGTCCTAGAAGCAAGAAGCAGGTCAGGGCCTTTCTTGGCATTGCGGGATATTGTAGAAGGTTTATCCCAAATTTTGCAACTATAGCTGATCCACTAACAGACCTTACGAAAGGAAAAGACTTTAATGGGGAAATGGTCCTCGGTAGCAGAGGAATCTTTCCAAGTCCTGAAGAAGGCTCTTTGTGCACAGCCAGCACTGTACTCCCCCGATTTCTCCAAAGATTTTTTGTTTTAGACGGATGAGTCTGATGTTGGTATCAGGGCAGTACTATCGCAGGTACACAATGGGGAAGAACACCCTGTGGTGTACCTAAGCAGAAAGCTCCATGACCATGAGAAAAAGTATGCCGTCATTGAAAAGGAATGTTTAGCCATAAAGTGGGCCCTGGATGCGCTCAGGTATTATTTGTTAGGGTACCAGTTTGAGTTAATAGCTGACCATGCTCCCCTGAAATGGATGGCCCAAAAGTAGACTAATAGACAGGTGAATGGTTTTTGGCTCTACATGATTACTCCTTCACTGTAAAACACAGGCTGGGTGTGTGAGATGGGGAATGTAGATGCCCTGTCCCGTGTTCACTCCTGTTGGGCCACAGGTGTTCCAACCCTGGGGTTGAAACAAGGGGGAGGATATGTAGCAGAGCGTCCCAGAGATAGCTGGGAAAAGTCCTTTTCGGGGGTTTATACATCTCCCAGGCTCCTCTCATATACATTCAGGGATCTCTAATCCATGGTCTAATTCGAGTCTTGGTCCTCTCCCACAGGCCTATTTAAGCTTACCTGAGCAGGCAGCCTTTGCTCTCTGCCTGGGAAACGGACAACGCTGGTCTGTGAAGAGCAAAAGGTTGGTAAAAGCTGTTAAGGAGGTTATGTGGAAGCTGACAAGCTGTAGGCTTGCTCAGACTGGTAGGACCTGTATATATTGTACAGTTAGAGCCGAGACACGGCTAGGTTTTTGTTTTGCTATTGTTCTTATTTGTTTTCTGGAACACTGCACAGCACCTGTATATAACACAAACACTGCACTGTTTGTCACTACCTCACTGGATTTGGTATCTGTGCCTAAAAGACTGCTCATCCCAGGGAGCTTTGTACCTGCTACCTGTCCCCCAGGTTACATATGGTGGAGAATGCGGGCAGCTGTAGTAAAGTTACTAGAGTGACTAAACATAGAGGAAATCCTAAAACAGTTGATGATATCCAATGCTGCACAGCAGCAAACAAACGCTGCACTCAACGCTGCACAGCAGCATGCGTGGGACATTGCGATTTATTTAAAGTGGTTATAAACCTCAGCTATTAAATATGAACAAAGCATATCCCTCTATAGCCATGGTTCTCAGGGCCCACTAACGGGCCAGGTTTGCAAGATAACAGAAATACATCACAGGTGATATCACTTGCTGCTCAGTGACTGCAGTATTCTAGTCTGCATCTCTCCAAGGTAATACTTAAAATCTGGCCTGTTAGTGGGTCCTGAGGACAGGAGTTGAGAACCGTTGCTCTATAGTGTGTACTTGTCTCAATCCAGAGCACTAAATGCCAGTTCGCACTTGTGCAATGCCAGACATCGCATGTAATTCACACCGCATTGCAGATCACATGCGATGTCTGTGCGATGTGATTTCAGCCATACAAACTGTATGGCTGACATCATATTGCATTTGCACCAAAATGGTGCAGGGCCCTTCTTTGGGCCACACTGGAATCGGATCATATGGGTGTTCACACCCATGCGATCCGATTCCTGCACCATTTCACAGTTCCCACTGTGATCTGCAATCTGATCTGGGGGTGTCATCAACTTTACATTGACACCCCCAGCGGTTCGCAGATCTCAATGTGAACCTCTGTGCGATGCGGGAACGGCCACTGAATCGCAGGGTTTCCTGTGTCTCGTCAGTGTGAACTGAACCTTGGTGTCATTTATGTCTACTGCTCCGTTCTCTTGCTATTATTAACCTGAATAACTTCTGACACCAAGAGAAAAATGGTGACAGGGGATGAGCTCCAGCTGACTGAAAGCCTCAGCTCTGTTTCTGTGTGAGGGAGTCTCTCTTCCTTCTAATCAGCTCTCGGACCTCTCCTTACAGAACTCTGTGAAGTGTAACTTCAGCTCTTCATCCCCTTTTTTTTTCCTTACAGCTTAGACAAGCTTTAAATTCTGGACTTTGAACAGATGTAGAGAAGAGAAGACTGTAGATAGATGGGTACAACTTATGTATGGGGATTGGTTTCATCTCTGTGTATCATCTGAGGCCATTCACTTTACTGGGTTTATGTGAGGCCGCGTACACACGCGGGGACTGTCTGCCGAAACTAAGTTCGTCAAACAGTCCGCTCAAACTTTTGAATGAACGAACACGCCCACACACGGCACTTTTTGAGCGGACAAATACGGCAAACTTTGTTCGTCGTACTAAGTCCGCAACTTTTGAAATGAACGGACTCGCCCACACACGAGGCAACAGTCCGCTCATTTCGAGCGCGTGTGCAGGTAGGCGGGGCCCGCGAGGGAGACGTCGCGCGCTCCGCCGCCTGGAATGTACTTAAAGGGGAACCCCAACGCCGAAAAAAATCGGCGTGGGGGTCCCCCCAAAGTCCACAACAGACCCTTGTCCGAGCACGCTACCCGGCCGGCCAGGAAATGGGGGCGAGCGAGCGCGCCCCCCCTCCCGAGCCGTACCAGGCCGCGTGCCCTCAACATGGGGGGTGCCTTGGGGAAGGGGGGGCCGCGCGGCCCCCCCACCCCAAAGCACCTTGTCCCTATGTTGATGAGGACAAGGGCCTCTTCCCGACAACCCTGGCCGTTGGTTGTCGGGGTCTGCGGGCGGGGGGCTTATCGGAATCCGGGAGCCCCCTTTAATAAGGGGGCCCCCGGATACCGGCCCCCCACCCTATGTGAGTATGGGGTACAATGTACCCCTACCCATTCACCTGTAAAATAAAAGTACCCAAAAAAAAAACACAACACACGAGATAAAATATTTTATTGCACAGCTCCGGGGGTCTTCCGTCTTCGGGGGTCTTCTCGCCGGACTCCTCCGCTATCTTCTTGTAGCTCTTTTGCTAGCGGAGGAGTCCGGCTTTCTTCCTCCCCGCCGCCGGCCTCTTCTCCCGACTTCGGGGGTCTTGTCCCCCTCTTCGGTTCTTCTGCCGGGCCACCGCGCCTTCTTATAGCTCTTTTACAGGCGGTGGCCCGGTCTTCTGTCGCCGCTGTCGCCTTCCGGTCGCCTTCCGTTCTTCTTCTTGTTCTTCTTCTTCTTCTCCAGGAGATGTTGACACGTCGCTCTCTCCGGCCGGAATGCCAGAGCCGCGCTGTGCGGCCACTTATATAGTGACAATGGGGCGGTGTCACATGGTATATGTCACATGGGTTGGTCACATGGTGACCCCGCCCCCTTACGATGTCATAGTCCCCATGTGACATCAACCCATGTGACATATACCATGTCACACCGCCCCATTGTCACTATATAAGTGGCCGCACAGCGCGGCTCTGGCATTCCGGCCGGAGAGAGCGACGTGTCAACATCTCCTGGAGAAGAAGAAGAAGAACAAGAAGGCGACCGGAAGGCGACAGCGGCGACAGAAGACCGGGCCACCGCCTCTAAAAGAGCTATAAGAAGGCGCGGTGGCCCGGCAGAAGAACGGAAGGCGGCGGCGACAGAAGACCGGGCCACCGCCTGCAAAAGAGCTATAAGAAGGCGCGGTGGCCCGGCAGAAGAACCGAAGAGGGGGACAAGACCCCCGAAGTCGGGAGAAGAGGCCGGCGGCGGGGAGGAAGAAAGCCGGACTCCTCCGCTAGCAAAAGAGCTACAAGAAGATAGCGGAGGAGTCCGGCGAGAAGACCCCCGAAGACGGAAGACCCCCGGAGCTGTGCAATAAAATATTTTATCTCGTGTGTTGTGTTTTTTTTTTGGGTACTTTTATTTTACAGGTGAATGGGTAGGGGTACATTGTACCCCATACTCATTCACATAGGGTGGGGGGGCCGGTATCCGGGGGCCCCCTTATTAAAGGGGGCTCCCGGATTCCGATAAGCCCCCCGCCCGCAGACCCCCGACAACCAACGGCCAGGGTTGTCGGGAAGAGGCCCTTGTCCTCATCAACATGGGGACAAGGTGCTTTGGGGTGGGGGGGCCGCGCGGCCCCCCCTTCCCCAAGGCACCCCCCATGTTGAGGGCACGCGGCCTGGTACGGCTCGGGAGGGGGGGCGCGCTCGCTCGCCCCCTTTCCTGGCCGGCCGGGTAGCGTGCTCGGACAAGGGTCTGTTGTGGACTTTGGGGGGACCCCCACGCCGATTTTTTTTCGGCGTTGGGGTTCCCCTTTAAGTCCATACCAGGCGGCGGGGCCCGCGACGTCTCCTTCGCGGGCCCCGCCTACCTGGAGACGCGCTCGAAATGAGCAGACTTTCCTCCGAGCGGGAACAGTTTGCTCATTTCGAAAGTGGCCTACAAACGGGCGGACTGTCCGCTCAAACCAAGTTTCAGCGGACAGTTTTTCGGAATTTCCGAAAAACTTTGTTCGTCAAACTGTCCGCTGAAACTGTCCGCTGAAGCCCCACACACGAGCGGACTGTCCGCTGAAACACTGTTCAGCGGACAAAGTTGAGCGAACAGTCCGCCCGTGTGTACGCGGCCTGAGGGTTTACAATTTGTTTCTATGTTATTTTAGAGACTTGCAACATATATATCGGTCTCAAGGAATTTTCAGCCAGGTACTAAAAAAATTGGGTCAGCAGCTATCTGAGTGGAAGTGGCAGTGGGTACCTGGCAAAATTAGGTTCTCTCTTCCCCAAAAAAACAATATTCCAAGTATGGCGGAGGAGGAGGAAGAGTAGAACTTCTCTTTTTGGGTGAAAGCAGCTGCTGGTTTATGTGAAAGTTTATTTCACAAATATTTAAGGCTCCGTTCACACCGTGACGTTCCGGATTGCAGCCGCAGCGCCCGCCTCCCCAGTTTTGTAGCAATTCGGAATCTGAGGCAGAATCATGGTGACCTGGAATGCCATGGTGTGATTGGAGCCTTAGGGTTTGAAAATAGATATTAACTTTACCCAGCTTGGCAGAGAGCCAGATAGTGAGGACCAAGTCTTCCTCACTGCATCTGGGGTTCATTTGGGACATACAAGATGGAAGGGGAGATGGGTGCCAAGATCACCCCCGGGGGACCGCAGAAGAGTAGGTTCAGAGATGTTCTATGCAATATCATTGCACAGAGGAGGGAGGTATGTCATGTTTGTCCCTCCCTCCTGCAAAGTGCTCCCCCAGCAAGTAGCTTGCTATGGGGCACCCAAGCGGGCACGCTCCTGAGCTGATGCTTTGCGTGTCCATTCGCATACAGAGCTGAGGCTGTAATTGACAGCAGTGTGAGCCAATGAGGAGGGAGAGACCCAGCACGTGCTCTCGGGCACAGTGTTGGGGAAAGATCAGGCTCAGGTAAGTAATGGGGGGGGGGGTAGCTGCACACAGAAGGTTTTTTACTTTAATGCATAGAATGCATGAATGTAAAAAAACCTTGAACCTTTACAAAATCTTTGGTCCCTATCTCGTATGGAAACATACACATGCTAGGGCCAATTTACCTACCAGCATGTCTTTGGAGTGTGGGAGATAACCAGAGCAC
Source organism: Lithobates pipiens (assembly GCF_037356315.1). NCBI lineage: Eukaryota > Metazoa > Chordata > Amphibia > Anura > Ranidae > Lithobates > Lithobates pipiens. The sequence continues at coordinate 45,647,410 of NW_027507903.1, read as the reverse complement.
CCAAGGAAGCCCATTCAAAAAATGGAGAAGCTGTAGTTCTCATGGACTTATTCGTAAGGGCACCCGGAAAGGGATGGAACTTCTGTCTGGCCTGAAATATTTATTGGTGGCCATTGATGTGTGATTTGATCAGATTGATCCTAAGACAGCCGAAGAGTCCAAAACCTTTGTCAATAAAAGGCCAAGAAAAATTCCAAGCTCTACTTACCGACCAGCATGTGACCAACCAATATGACCTGTCTAACAGTTTGCGTTTAAAAACAGGGGTTTACTCTGCACACATTTGCAAATAAATGCGTAAGCTACAGACCTGTCACCTGTAGTCCCTCCCTTCTGACTTTTCATTGGCCTTTTTTTTTTTTTTTTTTAAATATATTTTTTTATTGAACAAACAAGATAAATGTAAACAATTAAATGACAGTCGAAGTGGACAGTATCTTTCTGAAGCAGTAACAACATGAAACATCAGAGCAGCTTAAAATAGAAGGAGCAAAACGCTCCATCGACCCCAAGGGCCAAACTATTAGGCAGTTTAATCCTTCAAGAGAGAAGAGAGTGGAGAAGGAAGTTGAGAGGAGAAAACGGAAAAGAAAGAAAGAGAAACGAGAAGGGGATAGGGGGGTAGGGGGTAACACCCTGGGGGACAAGGATCGCATCACAATTTAGGTGCTGCATGGTATCACAATAGAATTTGAAGATGAGAAACAATATCATCTATACATACAGAAGTACAGAAATGAAAATCTCCTACACTGAGGATCACAAAGGGACAGGAACCTTTGGCTTAGTCCGGGGTCCCAGTCCACGAAGAATTATTGAGATGTGGAAGGTTGAGCTGAGGGATGGTGTTCCTCCATTGCAGAAACGGTAGGGTCAGACCCGTCCAGCGATAATTGAGCTAGTAAAAGAGCGGCATCTTGTGAGGGAGGTAAATGGTTCGGTGATGATGTCAGCTTGAGTTTCCCCAATGCATTGCTTATGTCTCGTTGCAAGTACCATTTGGTATAGCGAAAGGGGGAAATGATATTATTTATTTCCTCTGAGGTAAAGGATCGTTCGATGTAAGCTCTCCATCTGGTAAAGAAGCGGGGAGTGGAAACAAATTGGGAGGAGATAACATCAAGTCGTTCTATGTGGAACAGTGACAGGAGGGTTTGTTGAACTCCAGTTAGACTTGGCGGTGTCGTGGAAATCCAGTAATTCATAATAGTCCTGCGTGCCGCCAGGAGGCATAGGTGGGACCAATGCGAGAGGGTGAGTGGACTTGGAGAGGTTAGCGACTCGGGTAGAGGGTCGCAGCTAAACATGCAAATCAACGAGTCTTTGGGTATCAGTGTCCCGGTAACCGAGTGGATGTAGTCCAAGACTGAATCCCAAAATTCAGATATAGAGGTGCAGTCCCAGAAACGGTGTAGTAGGGTAGGTCGATCTTGAGAGCACCAGGGGCATTTGGCTTCCGAGGTAGTGGTAGTACGGAACGGGTAGTAGGCTCTATGGGTGATCTTAAATTGAGTTTCTCTCCACTTTTCTGAGATAACCAGTTTGGAAACAAGTCTGTATCCCTTCAGGATCCTTTCAGACAAGGTAGTATCATGAAATATCGAAGCCCATTGTTTGAAGGGAGCAATGTGGTACTTTTCCGCCTGGTAGTCGATTAGGTGGGAATATAGGGTCGAAATGGAGTAGTCACCCTGTCGAAGCATAGTGTCCAAAGGTGACTTTCGGAGGCAATCTTGACGTAGACCTCCAATGGATTTCAGGTAACTCAGCAGTTGATGATGATAAAACGAGTGATTAGAGGGTAGTGAGAATTCCTGAGACAATGATCGAAAGGATCTAAGTGTTCCTCGCCCCTGCTCGTAGAGGGATGCCACTGTACGTAGACCCCTCTGTTCCCATTGAGCAAAGGCTGAATGAATGGTAGAAGGCGGAAACATGGGATTGCCTTGAATAGGTAGATGAGCAGAAATATTTGTGGGCAAGCCCAGGAGCTTCCTTACCTCCCTCCAAGCCACCACAGTGTCCCGAATAAGAATGTTGCTTTTAAGGTGAGGTGGTAAAACGTGAACGTTGGAGTGAAGAATCGCCGAGAGCGTGTAGGGATGTACCAGCGCCTTTTCGAGATGGTGATTGGAATATCTTGACTTGCCCGCTATCCAGTCAAGGCCCTGTCTCAGGAGACATGAAAGGTTATAGAAACGGAGATTGGGTAGGCCCGCCCCTCCGTCAAGCTTCGGAAGACACAACTTTTGAAGGGCAATGCGTGGCTTCTTATTGGCCCAGAGAAAAGCGGATAAAGCTGTATATATTTTTTGCACATCAGAATGTTTAAGGAGGAGTGGGATGGTTTGCATTGGATAGAGCAGCCTCGCAAAGGAAACCATTTTGAAGAGATGGCATCTTCCAAAGAGTGACAACGGCAGCCCCGCCCAGGTCTCCAACTCCTGTACAATCTTAGAAATCAAGGGTGGGTAATTGAGGGTATAGAGGGAAGAGGGTTCTCGACCTATGCGCACTCCCAGGTAGGTTATGTGGTGCTGTGCCATTGTAAAAGGCGAGGAAGATTGCCAGGAGATGGCTGTTCGCAAATTTAAGGATAAGATCTCACTTTTACCAAAATTGATTCGAAATCCCGAACATAGGCGATATTCTGCAAATAGGTCACGGAGTGTAACAAAATCGGCCGGGGGATTAGATGAAAAGAGTAAAATGTCATCCGCAAATAACGCAGATTGAAGATTTTGATCCCCAACCATAATACCGCTGATACCGTCCGGTGAATTTAATAACCTAGATAAAGGTTCAATTGCTAGATTGAACAACAGGGGAGACAAGGGACATCCTTGTCTTGTCCCTTTGGTGAGAGAGATGGTGGGCGAGACAAAGTCCGGCGTAACTAATCTGGCAGTAGGGGCAGTGTACATCTGGCAGAGGAAGTGCGTGACTGGACCCGAAAAGCCAAAGGCTCGTAGTACCTTAAATAGCCAAGCAAAATTGATATTATCAAAAGCCTTTTCGGCATCAATAGAGATGATGGCTAAATCCTGTTCCGGGTATAATTTCGCTTTTTCCAGTGCCAGAAGCACCTTGCGGATATTCAGTGTTGCGGACCTGCCAGTAGTGAACCCTGATTGGGCCTGGTGGAGGAGTGTAGGAAGGATGGTAGCTAACCGTGAAGCTATAATTTTGGACATTATTTTAACATCTACATTGATAAGAGAAATGGGCCTATACGAACCTGGGCATAAGGGGTCTTTACCCGGTTTGGGTATTAGCTTGATGTAGGCCTGGGAACCCGTAGGGGGGTAAGAACCACCATCCCATAGTGCCGTAAAGACTTTAGATAAAGTGGCCGGTATAAAGTCACGGGTAAGTTTATAAAATTCAGCCGAGTATCCATCGGGTCCAGGTGCTTTGGAAGGGGGCATCAGTTTTATTGTAGCCCTAATGTCCTCCAGGGTAACAGGAGCATTTATGGCTTCTAATTGAGGTCCAGTCAATTGTGGCAGATTCACCCTCGAGAGCACCTGGTCAGCGACGGAGTGGTCGATGGGGTCCTCTGCATATAAGGAGGAATAATAATCAGTTAGTAGTTGGCTGATCAATTTAGAGGAGGTAGCAACTGATCCGTCAGGGTGTTTCAAAGCATGGATATGGGTCGGTCTTTTAAAGCCTGAACAGAGCCTGGCTAACAGCTTACCCGCCTTATTGCCATACTTGTGGAGGCGCATGGACAGATAGGAGGAGGCAATCTGCTCCTGCCTTTCCGCCCAAAGATCAAAGTCTTGCTTGGCTAGCTGCCATGACCTGACAGTAGCCTGTGTGCGATTATGTTGGAGCTCAAGGTGCATGGAGCGAAGTTTTTCGCTAGCTTGAATATAGTTTTGCTTTGAGTGTCTCTTGTATTGTGTCACATAAGCCATAATCTTGCCTCGGAGGAAGGCTTTACCCGCCTCCCAGAAAAGATTTGGGGTGGCGATATGTTCCCCATTCGTCTCTGTATACTCGGTCCAACTAGTGAGTAACATGTGTTTAAAGTCCTCATTATTTGCCAGATAGGAGGGGAAACGCCATATGGGCGAGGAAGAGGAGGGCTTAACATTCAACAAGCTAACCGTAACAGGGCTATGATCGGAAATGGCCATGTCCTTGATGTCAGAATCCCTCACCAGCGGCAAGAGTGCAGGGGACACAAAGATATAGTCAAGTCGTGAGAACGTCTTGTGCGGGTGTGAATAGAACGTGAATTCACGCTCCGTTGGATGGGACAATCTCCACACATCAGTGAACTTTTGTGACGAGAACGTCCTGTCCAGGGGGGTGGTGTCATTTCTAGTTTGAGTTAAAGGCGTAGGCCCGCGGGGGTTAGTGTGTGTCCTGTCCTCAGAGGGACTCATAACTGAGTTAAAGTCCCCTCCTATCAGGTGGTGCGTCTCTGACACCTGGGAGATCCAAGTTCCTAATTCACCGAAAAACGACAAGTCTGGGGAGTTGGGCGCATATACATTAGTTATAGCAATGTCTTTAGAAGCTAGTGTCAGGTGCAAAGTGAGCATACGACCCCCCGGGTCCACCCGTACATTACGAGTGGTGTACTGCAACTGTTTATGAAGCAGAATAATCACCCCCGCTTTACGACCCACAGCCAGGGAACCCAATACTTCGCCAACCCACAGTTTACGAAGGCGTGAAAAATCTCCGTCAGTCAGGTGTGTCTCTTGTAAGAGCGCCACATCTGTCTTTAATCGCTTCAGATGACGGAGGATTTTCATGCGTTTGGAGGGTGAACGTAAGCCTTTAACATTCCAAGATACTACATTCAGTCGGTCTTTAAAGGCATCAGCCATAGGGGCCTTGAGGTGAGGTAGTATCAAGATGAGGAGAATGTAAATTAACAGTGAGACAGACCAAATCTATCCCAGGAGTGCGCATATATATGGAGACCCCCAGGGGTGTTTGTGGAGAGGCATAAGGGAAAGAGAAAAGATAAGCCGTAGCAGGATAGAGAAGGGAATGGGATAAGAAAAAGACAGGGAAAAGTGAACAGATCCATACAGTATGAAAAGTAACCAAACATAATAGGTGTATCCACCATAGAGTAGCCGTAGCCCACTTCACCTTTTTCCACATGGGTTGCATCTATGGTAGTCGGCTCCCAGTGGGCGCAGTAGCCCCCTGGGGTAGGCCGATAATGTTCCCCGGGGGGGGACGAGGGTAGGGGGAAGGATATGGGAAGAGCGAGAATAGTCAGCAGCATCTCGGGTTGGGGGTGGGGGAAGGTTTGGGGGTTAGGGAAGGGGGGTCAATCCCAAGGTTGTAAAGGTACAGCCTGTTTGCTGTATATGAAGAATGGGACAACCAATCGGGAAGGTGAAATAGGCCGGCTGACACGCTTAAACAGTATATTAGAAGTAAGTGCTAAATAAAATGGGCAATAGACCCAGTGAAAAACAAATAAATGTGGAACATAACATATCAAACAAAGTAATCGTGCACAGGCACCATCATAGGTAACCAACTTACAGAAGACCTCACATCTAGAGTAGTAGCTGTGACTACCAACAAGTGAGAAACACTTTAAACAGTACCCTTATCCGGGCGTAGTGCCAGGAGGATTCCAAGGACAGAGTCAGCGGATCACAGAGCGTGGGTGCTGATTAGTGGAGCGAATCCTTTTGTAGGGTGGTTTGGAGGGGCTCAGCTGGTTAGCAGTAGTGGCCTGGGGGGCCGCGGCAGGGTCAGCAGTTGGACTCTCCATCAAAGGGTCACGTGTGGTATCCATGTCTGCTGGGTAATTGGTGAAACGTTCCGCCTCAGAAGGTGTATTGAAGGTGCGGCGAGTGCCATTAGGAAGAGTAACATGTAATATTGCAGGATAGGCCAAAGTAAACTTAATATGGTTCTTAAAGAGAGAGGCACAGATCGGTGAAAATTCTTTACGCAATCGCATAACTTCAGCAGAATAATCAGCAAATAAAAGTAGATTAACGCCGTCAATCGTGAGGGTGCGTTGAGAGCGAAACTTTTGCAGGATAGCGTGCTTGTCTGCATAGTTCAGGTATCTAGCTATGACCGCTCTAGGCTTGCTGCGCTGTTCAGAGAGCTGTCCCAGGCGGTGTGCTCGTTCCACCACACAGGGGGTAGTGAGGCCTAGTCTAGCCGGGATAGTAACCATGCAGAGGTCCATGAGCTGTCCCGCAGTGACTGATTCAGGCAAACCCACTATTCTCAGGTTGTTCCTTCTTGCTCTGTTCTCAAAATCATCCAATTTGATCCACAGATCTCTGGTGGTACGTGTGAGGCGAGCTAGAGCAGCAGCTTGAGCAGTGGTGTCATCTTCCATGAGGGAGATCCTTTCCTCTGCCTGTGTTAAGCGCTGTGACTGGGCCTGTAATTCGTTTCTGTAGTGTTCCATGGCCTTTTGGATAGCAGAGTCTATAGATGCAGTTAAGGTAGGGGTTAATAAGGCCACAACTGCCTGGGCTATGTTCGCCGTATGAGGCGCCTCCGCGTCAGAGAGCAGGGATGGAACGAGCGATGGCTCAGCAAGGCCTTGTATCGGCGCCATATTGCCTAAGGACGCGGCCGTGTCCGCCGGCGCGGGCATCGCTGCGGTCAGCGATCGGTTCCCGGACCGCTCCACAAAGCGGTCCATCCACGGCTCAGCACCTTCCCCAAAGAACAGGGGGGGTCCCCGAGGCTATTCGCTGCTTTATAGCGGGTTTTCAGGGGGTATGCGGCGGGAGCAGAGTCCGCTTACCTCCTCCTCATGTGGCGCCGGAACCGGAAGTCTCTTTTGGCCTTTTTTGACGTATGTTGCTCTACAGTGCTCCTTGCTGCAAAGACCAGTGATAGGTGGGGGCAGTAGCTAACTTTTTTTGTACTGGGTGGGGGGAATATCGCTTCAGCAATCATTTTGAAATGCACTTCCATGTGTGTAGAGTATTAATTGACTAGTTGTCAACTTTAGATCGATTATGCCAATTGGAAGAGATTGATTAGAAAATAAATTGATCATTTATCAAAGTGTGTATGGCCACCATTAGAATAATTTAGCATTCTAAAAATAAATGATCAGCGCTTGTATCCACTAAAAAGTTAAATATAAATAGCCAGCAAAATTTGTTGATCAGAACTTCACATATAATGTATCAATAGGCAGCCTTAAAAATAATTGTCCAATTAATAAATGTCCATAAGAAAACCTATACATCCATAGAAATTAAAGAGAATCCTGACACCAGCTTCAGTGTATAGAAGATGATCCTACACAGCACCACAGTGTGTAATTAAATCCGCTTACCGGATCGCATTGACCCTCAAGTTAGAGTGGTCAACTGCGCCTTTTAAGATGACTCATTGTAACCACTTCAAGACCAGGCACGGTCATGCTGCACTGTACCCAAAATTTTTATCATTTTGTTCCCACAAATGGAGCTTTTCTTTTGGTGGCATTTGATCACCTCTGGGGGGTGATCAAATGGGATTATATAATTAATTTATTTAATATCTTTTTTTTTTTTTTTTTCTAGTATAGGCAGCGATCAGCGACTTATAGTGGAGCTGCGATATTGCAGCGGATAAATCCGACACTAACTGAAACTTTTTTGGGGACAAGTGACACTAATACTGTAATTGGCGCTAAAAATATACACTGTACTAATGACACTGGCTGGGAAGGGGTTAGCATCAGGGGCGATCAAAGGGTTAAATGTGTTCCTAGCCAGTGGTTGTGTACTGTGGGGGAGGCCCTTTTACTAAGGGAAGGCATGGATCCCTGTCTCTGCTTTGTAGAACACGGGATCAATGCCTTCCCTACTGACAGAACGGCAATCTGCCTTGTTTACATAGACAGATCGCCGTTCTGATGATCGGATAGGCGGACATACCAGGTAAGTGTTCCTGTGCAGCAGAGCCTCCTTGCCTCCATATATTTTATACAGTCGACAAGCAGTAAGTGAACATGATCAGTACAAAGAGTATTTGTCTACAATTCTGTTTTCAGTACAGGTATCCTGTAGTGTTCTTGCAGGCTGCTCAGCGATATGAACCTCCATTACAACCAGAGTCTACAAGTCAGCAGGTTCAATGTAGAGCTGCAGTTAGTCTATTATTTGAGCTTGGTGTCAATAATTTACTCACCCGGTCTCTCCTCTGTCTCTTCTGTTTTATCCTCATACTTCTTTTTTATGTGGAATAAATAACTTGAATGATGTGACTTCAGGAACATCTGAAACCCAACAGGAGAAGGATTTGACAGAGATCAAACCCGAGGTGGCTTCAAACTAGTTCTGTGTTCAGAGATAAAAATCCGTTGTTGAAGCGTTGGAAAAACAAGTTGTGTAGAAGTGTCTTTCAGGAAGTGGGATCGGACATCCCGCTGTGGTTTAGGACTCTGCAGGTTGACTGCCGTGTTCAGTCTGGCAAAGGGTTCACCGAGCGCACAGATAAATGTGATTTCCAAGGCTGACACAACCGAATGAGCATAGAGGCAGATCGATTTTCACATTTCTGATAACATATCGTTCTCGCGGTGCATATGTCTTTGTAGAAACGTCTTTGAAGACATCTAGGGAGGATTTTGGCAGCTGGTCCATCAAAGTATTTGATAGAAGGTGTCCGATTTGAACAAAAACATAAGAAACGCATTTGCTGTCTGGTTCACAAATAGCGCACCCTCTGTGATCGCTAATACTGATTTTTATCGTTCGTTCCGTTATACCTCTGTCAAAATGTGCACTAGAAAAAGATTAATGGATGAATACTTTTTCTGTGGCAAATTTAAAGCATAACTATAAAGTTTTTTTATTCACAGTACCATCTCTACACCATGGGGTCTTTTTATGAAAACTTTGTTAGATGAATATCAAACACATTCTGGCTGTAATTTCTCATCCCCTGTGGGAAATGTAGTTCAAAACATCTGGGGTGCCAAGGTTCCCCATCACTGCCCTATGATCATTGGTTGCTATCTAGTGGCCAAAATGCAGTATGTTTTCTCATTGAGGGATTTCAAAAAAGGAATACTGCATTTTGGCTACTAGGTGGCGCTCATGATCATAGGAATGAATCTTCTAGAAAAATTACAGCCATAATTTGTGCAGCATGAATGTGTGTGACATTTGTCCAACGAATGTTTTATAAACAGACCCCTATCTGTACTGAGTTTATATTTTCTCCCTGTGCTTGTATTGATTTTTCTCTGGCTATTCTGCGTAACTCCGACACCCAAAAGAGATTTCTGGTGGGTTAATTGGCTCCTGTCCAAATTTGTCCCAGTTTTTGTTTGTATGTGAGATGGGGACCTTGGATTGTAAGCCCCATTAGCCCAGTAATTGATGTGAATGTGCAGTATGTAAAGCGCTGTGTAACTTGTCAGTGCTATATAAACTGTAATAATAATATTTCCTATTGAAAAGATGGAAAACGCAGTCTTCCGTGAAAATCCTTTGGCACCAGACTCTTCTGGGTTGAAGGAAACCCGCCTATAGATTTTCTGCATTCGACACTTCTAGGACTGCCAAATGCTGGAGTCCCTTGAGCACAGGGCCTGTAATAAATGTACAGTATGTAAAGTGCTGTTTAAATTTGTCTGTATAATTCCTATTGAAAATTTGAAAATCGCTCTTCTGGGTTGAAAAAGGAAACTCCCTTACCGATCTTCTGCATTCAGCATGTCTGGGACTGTCGGATGCCACGCTCTGTAGTTTCCTCTGCTGGCCCCCATGTCACTGCAGTACACTGGCTGGAGGAAGGAACCACAACACACAGCATGGAACCAGACATCGGGCGCACCATGAAATGCGCCAGATGAAGATCTTAGGCCCCGGTCAAACCAGAGCATTTTATAACTTGAAGCTCAGAGCTTAGTACTCAGTCACCTGGAGCTCGACACCTGATGCTGAAAATGTAAGCTACTTTTGAAGCAGATTAAAACTTAAACATAAACTTTAAAAGATGAGTTCACCTTTTTAAAAAATAAAAAGAAATGTACAATATTTTGGCAGATTTAAAAAAAAAAATGCTTTTTTTTTTTTTTTTTTTTTTTTTTTTTAACTTGGAGCCTGGAAAGCATTGAACCTGTGATCAGTAGACTGTGGGTGCCATGCAGCAATCCTGCAGACTAGTCAGTGTATCTGTCTGCTGGTATCGCATATGGGCAGAAACATGCATATTGACAGGAAGAATAACCAGTGCGCTCAACAGTGCCATGGTAGTTCGTTGAAACTTACAAGCTGACAGCTTCAAAGGCTGTTGGGATTTGTAGTTTCCTATTCAGAGGACTGTGAATGAATGACGCAGGCGGGTAGAGCCCCGTACAGTCTTGTTATGTTCAAACAGTGACAGCGGGCACCTGGAGAAGATGCCTACCCGCTGTTGCTAGGAGAGGGGGTGAGACTGCAGCTTTGTGGACTTTCCTGTTATAAATTGTTCATTTTGCACTAAGTGGTGTGATTCTTATGCCGCGTACACACGATCGATTTGTATGACGTACTTAGTCCGTTGAAACGCATTTCAACGGACAATCCGCTCGTGTGGGCTTCAGCTGACTTTTTCAGCGTGAAGTCCGGAGTACTAAGAAGGTCGGTTTGCACACCAATCTTCCAGTCGTACTTTGGTTTCAGCGGACAATACGTTCGTCAGTATGCTAGTCCGACAGACTAAGAATGGCGCATGCCCAGAAAGGATTTACAGGGCGGAAGCGTTCTGTCTTGTAAAACTAGTGTTCGTATTGAAGCTAGCATATTCGTCATGCTGCTAATTTTGTGATCTTTTAATATAGCACATTCTTTTCTTCTTCATAATGCGAGAAAAGTGAAGTTGCTTTGCTGCTTATATTCACACAGAGTTATCACAAATGTCTTTATTCATCCTCATCTTATGATTAATATTCCAATTCGAGAATAAGAAGAAAAAAAAAATAACTGACGAATTAAGCTGAAGTCTGAAAAGCGCGAATCGTCTCTAACCAAACTTCCACTAACGCAAAGTCAGCAGAAGGAGCCCAAAGGGTGCTTTGCTGTGTCTTGGACTTCCTATTTCTAGTCCCGTCGTACGTGCTGTACGTCATCGCGCAAGCTTTCGTCGGACTGTTTGTGTATCCGTGTGTGGCCAAGTCCGTTCAGTAGAAAGTCCACCGGATTGTATGACGGACTAAGTACGTCATACAATTCGATCGTGTGTACGCGGCATCATATCCTCTTTTTACTTTTGTTGTGACACATATGTGCATATGTATGATCACCTTATATTGTTTAGCACTGCACTTATGAGTGTTTGTTGTTGTGTAAAAAAAAAAAAAAAAAAAAAACATTTTTCAATTGTGGTGCTAGCAGCTTTTTTTTTTTTTTTTTTTTACCCATTTTCCAGTGTGGTAATTTTCTTTCTTTTTTAATATCAGAGCTAGAGCTCTCTAATCCAGTAGGAAACATGTTTTGCTGATTTGAATTATAGGTCTGATTCAGCAGGGGGCAAGTTGGACCTCTGCAGTGAGACAGCTGCTTCCACATAGAGAGAAATGGTCCTTCTCTACAGCATGCTGGCAATGGACAGGCTTTTCTGCTTGAGCTGTGGCTGCTTTCTAAAGAAAATGGAACTGCAAGACACCTTTTTGATGTACCCCCGATGATCGCTTTTAGTGAATTTAAGCTGAAAGCTAAGTTAGGCTTGAATTTTTTTTAAAGATTGTAAATGCATATTTTTTTTAAAATAAACATGTCATACTTACCTGCTCTGTGTAGTTGGTTTTGCACAGGGCAGCTCCGATCCTCCTCTTCTCAGGTCCCCCGCTGGTGCTTCTGGCTCCCCCTGCTGAGTGCCCCTATAGCATGCCGCTTGCAATGGAGGCACTCATGTGGGCTTGCTCCTGAGCTGGCTCTGTATGTCCGACCCCTGCTTCCTCCTCACTGGTTATCTCTGAGCCAATGAGGAGAGAGTGGAAAGAGCTGATGCTCTCATGCATATCGCTGGATTGAGATCAGGCTTGGGTATTTATAAGGGAAGGGGGGGGGGGACCTGGGTAGGAGCAACACACATACACAGAGAAGGTTTTATTTTTGTTTACTTTAATGCAGAGAATGAAAAAACTTCAGCCTTTAGAACCACTTTAATTGTATATTTGGCAAAAAATAATAATCATTTTTAAATTTTTCAGGAACGGTGGTATATTGTCTACTTGACGCCTAGCAGAATACATCGAAGAAAGTTTGACAGTAAAGGAAATGAAATTGAGCCCAACTTCAGCGACACGAAGAAAGTGAACACTGGCTTCCTCATGTCTTCTTTCAGTAGGTGTTACATTTTATTAAGTTTGAACAAATTTCCTTCTGTTCTTATCGAAACACCCACTAACGGTAATATGCGACCGATCTAAACTACGTTGTATGTTCACCAAATGCCAGGAGCCTGGTGGGCAAGATAGATGAACTAGAGATACTGTTAAACGAGGAGGATTAAAGCCCCGTACACACGAGCTGACTTTTCAACATCCAAAGTCCGACGGACTATTCGATCGTGTGTGGGCTGCAACGGACTTTTGACTCACCAAAGTCCGAAGGACTTTAGAATATGTAACATGCTTCAAATTTTTCCGAAGGAACTCCGCCGGACCCGGTCCCTTCGAAAAATTCGCTCGTGTGTATGCTACTCCGACGGACTAAAACCGACGCTAGGGCAGCTATTGGCTACTGGCTATGAACTTCCTTATTCGAATCCAGTCGTACGTCATCACGTTCGACTCCGTCGGAGTTTAGTGTGATTGTGTGTGGCCAAGTCCGCTCAGCCGAAAAGTCTGTCAGAACTCCGTCGGAATTCCAGCAGAACTCCGACGGAACTCCTTCGGAAGTCTGTCGGACATAAGTCCTCTCGTGTGTACGGGGCTTTAGATTTTGTGGGAATTTCAGAGACCTGGTTCAACAGCTCTCGTGATTGGCTGGCAACCATTCAAGGGTATTCCCTTTATTGCAGGGCTGTAGAGGGTAAAAAAAAGGGGCAGGGGTATGCCTATATATCAAGAATAATGTACAAGTGAATGTGAGAGATGACATCACTAAGGGTGCTAAACTAGAAAGATTGGCCTAGTGCAAATAGCACAGCCGGTACCCCTGGGGATGTTTGAATGAGATAGACCAGTGCGTAAAAAGGTATGATGCAATATATTTATTCATAGAAAATATTACATACATGTATGATAAAACACATTAAAGTGGCAATATATGGAAAATTACTAGACAGAACCTTAATAATGTAAACAATGGACTTGCGACTTATGTAAATTTTGAGAAAAATGCTGACATGTTTTGCACCAGCCGTCCTTTTTCTTAGGCATATACTTTATCTCATATGTACATAGTCTGGAATATAAATACAATTATATCAGTACAACTGTATATAATTGAATACGTGCAGAAAACTTGCAAGCAGGTCATAAATAACAATGCATAATAGGGTCAAAAAGAAATATAGCGTGAATGATACATGCCATACATTGCATACCCTCACCCCCTGCTGGCCCTTATTGGTATTTGGTCTTGGATGGTATGTATCATTCACGCTATATTTCTTTTGAACCCTATTATGCATTGTTATTTATGACCTGCTTGCAAGTTTTCTGCACATATTCAATTATATACAGTTGTACTAATACAAACAACGATCACAGGTCAATTGTCTTCAGTATAAATCACACAAATGGGAAACATAAGGGGAACACAAAGACACTGAATTTCAAAAGAGCCAACTTTCCTAAACTACGACCTTGCAAGAAGGCATAAATTGGGATAAAATCTTCGGAATCCAGAACACAGAGGAGAGATGGGTTTTCTTTAAGAGCGTATTAAATAAGGGCATTAGCCAATGCATCCCATTGGGTAATAAATTTAAAAGAGCGAGCAAATGTCCTGAATGGCTTAAATCCAATATAAAAATGCATATAAAAGCAAAGGCGAAGGCCTTCAAAAAATACAAGGTTGAGGGATCATCATCAGCATTCAGACTTTATAAAGAATGCAACAAGAAATGTAAGGGTGCTATTAGGGCGGCTAAGATAGAAGACGAAAGACACAGCGGAGGAGAGCAAAAAAAATCCCAAGAAATTCTTTAAGTATGTAAACAGTAAAAAAGGGAGGACATACCCTATTTGCCTCATAAAGACTGAGGAAGGACATGTGGTTACAAAGGATAGGGAGATAGATAGCGAAGGTATTGAATTTATTCTTCTCCTCAGTCTTAAACCTCCATGGTTAACAGAGGACAGAATTTTTTGTCAGAAGTAATTGTCAGACCATTGTTCCTAATATTTACTGACAGTCTACTGACTGGAATGGTACCAGCTGATTGGAGAAAAGCCATTGTAGCACCAATATTTAAAAGAGGGCAAAAATACATCTCTGGGAATTACAGATCAGTTTGCTTGACATCAATAGTATGCGAGCTCTTGGAGGGGATGATAAGGGACTATATACAAGATTTTAGTATTGAAAACAGTATCATTAGCAGTAATCAGCATGGATCCATGAATAATTGTTCTTGCCAAACCAATCTATTAACCTTCTATGAGGAGGTGAGTTGCCATCTAGATAAAGGAAGGCCCGTAGACGTGGTGTATCTGGATTTTGCAAAAGCATTTTACACTGTTCCCCATAAACCTTTACTCTACAAAGTAAGGTCTGTTGGCATGGACCATAGAGTGAGTACATGGATTGAAAGCTGGCTACAAGGGTGAGTTCAGAGGATGGTGATAAATAGGGAATGGTCAGGGTGGGTAGTGGGGTCCCCCAGGGTTTTTTGTGCTGGTACCAATCCTGTTTAATTTGTTCATAACCCACTTGGAAGATGGAGTAAACAGTTCAATCTCTGTATTTGCGGAAGATACTAAGCCAAGCAGGGCAATAACTTCTCCGCAGGATGTGGAAACCTTGCAAAAAGATCTAAACAAATTAATGGGGTGGGCAACTACATGGCAACTGTGGATTAATGTACAAAAATGTGAAATAATGCATTTGGGTGGCAAAAAATGAATGCACTCTATACACTGGGGGGAGAACCTCTGGGGGAATCTAGGATGGAAAAGGACCTGGGGGTCCTAGGATATGATAGGCTCAGCAATAGTATGCAATGCCAAGCTGCTGCTAACCAAGCAAACAGAATATTGGCATTCATTAAAAAGGGGATTAACTCCAGAGATAAAATAACTCTCCCGCTCTACAAGACTCTGGTCCGGCGGCACCTGGAGTATGCTGTCCAGTTCTGGGCACCAGTCCTTCAGAGGGATGTGCTGGAAATGGAACGAGTACAAAGAAGGGCAACAAAGCTAATAAAGGGTCTGGAGGATATTAATTATGAGGAAATGTTGCAAGTCTGGAACTTTATTCTCTCTGGAGAAGAGACACTTGAGAGGGGATATGATTTCAATTTTCAAATACAGTACTGGTGACCCCACAATAGGGACAAAACTTTTTTGCGGAAGTGAGTTTAATAAGACACATGATCACTCATTAAAATTGGAAGAAAAGAGGTTTATTGGCAATTGCCACCTTTTAGGGGAGAGGGGGGTGCAGATACCTGTATAATACAGGTATCTGCACCCACTTCCGGGAATAGACTCCTGCAGGAGTCAGGCCCCTTCCCACACCCCCGCTGCCAGTCCATATCTCTCCCCCCCCCCCCCCACTGTCTTCTGGGAAACACACAGGTCCCCGGAGATAGCGCGGACCATTTAGGATGCGCAGCACGACTCGCGCAGTAGGGAACCGGGAAGTGAAGCTGTAACGCTTCACTTCCTGTCCTGATTCCCTCACAGAGAATGGCGGTGGCAGCAGCTGAGCGACTGATCGGCTTCGGCTGCCAACATCGCTGGACACCAGGAAAGGTAAGTGTCAATTTATTAAAAGTCAGCAACTGTAGTATTTGTAGCTGCTGGCTTTTAAAATGTATATAATAAATATATATATATATATATATATATATATATATATATATATATTATTATTATTATTATTATTATTATTATTATTATTATTATTATTATTATTTTTTTTGTTGCAGTCCCGCTTTAAACTGCGTAGAGGGTTTTTTACTGTAAGGGTGGCGAGGATGTGGAATTCCCTTCCACAGGCGGTGGTGTCAATGGGGAGTATCGATAGTTTTAAAAAAAACTATTAGATAAGCACATGAAAAATCGCAACATACAGGGATATACAATGTAATACTGACATATAATTACACACATAGGTTGGCCTTCATGAACTTGTGTCCTTTTTTTTTATTTTATTTTATTTTATTTTATTTTTTTTTATTTTTTTAATCCAACCTCACCTACTATGTAACTATAAATGTTCTCCTTTTAAACTGTTGGCCAGTGAACTGGCCCTTTGTTTAGAAACTTTGGAGACCCCTGGTCTAGGTGATCCAACAGCAAGTTCCCCGCAACCTTCTGGGACACATCACAAGTCCCAAAAGGCAGCTGGAACTTAAAGCACAACGTGGCGAGAAGCTGGCTGTGAAGCTGCGAGGAGTCACAGCTGGCTTCTTACAGTTAACATGCCGGCGCTGGGGACCTGACGAACTGGGTCAGGTGAGGACGGTGCTTGATCCGTGGACAGGTGGGTGTCTTTTTTTATTAAAAGTCAGAAGCTACTGCATTTGTAGATGCTGACTTTTAATTTTCAAAAACAAACATAAATTCCCAGCTCACTTACCAGCTAGCCTGCAACAAACCAAATTGACCCGCCTAACAGTTCACGTTAAAAACAAGAGTTTTAGTCTGCACACAATGGCAAATACTTGTGTAAGCTGCAGCGGCCACGTCACAGCACTCCAGTGTACTGCAGTCCTAACGCTATCATTTTGAGGGTCTCCCAAGTTGGAGCACATAATAGATTCTGCGGAGATATGCCTAGATTATAGGGGCGCACTGGACACCCAGCAATAGCACAATGGCAGCGAAGGTGTGCCGAGTGTCCCCTCACCAAATGACAACCACCTGAACCTGTAAGTAATCTTTGCAGCAAGGAGCACATTGAAGAGCGACACATGTCAAAAACAAACAATTTCCCAGCTCACTTGCTAGTCTGCAATAAACCACATTGACCCGGTCTTATCTCCTGTACACGTGGTCGGATTTTCCGACTACAAAACCGTGGATTTTTTTCCGAAGGATGTTGGCTCAAACTTGTCTTGCATACACACGGTCACACAAATGTTGTCGGAAATTCCGACCGTCAAGAACGTGGTGACGTGCGACAAGCCAAGAAAAGAAGTTCAATAGCCAGTGCGGCTCCTTCTGCTCGATTCTGAGCATGCGTGAACTTTTGTGCAACGGACTTGTGTACACACGCTCGGACTTTCCGACAACAAGTTTTGTTGTCGGAGAATTTGAGAACCTGCTCTCAAACATTTTGTGTGCATAAATTCTGACAGCAAATGTTCGATGGAGCATACACACGGTCAGACTTTCCGACGATAAGCTCACATCTAAACATTTCCCGTCAGAAATTCCGAACGTGTATACCCATTCACGTTAAAAACAATGGGTTTAGTTTGCACAAATTTGAAAATATATGTGTATGCTGTAGTGCCACCTGAATAATGATATAGTGTTCTTTTTTTTTACATGCTAGCCTGGCTATTCTTAGCTGCTTTGTTGTAGAAACAAAAGTTCACTTACAGATCACAGTAACTCAAGAGACAAATTATTGGATCTGTGTAATCTATTAGTACACTATTAACTGCATTTTTTTTTATTTATTTTTTTATGGAAGTTGTGTATGTTCCTAAATTTGGGTTGATCTAGTTATCCAACAGTCCCTGTAAAGCAGTGTTGGAGAGTGAGAGGAAGATGCAGTACAGGGACCCAATCTGTATATGTACTGACGAGAGGCATGCTGATAGGAGGAGAGAGCAGAGGGACTATTGATGTACTTACAAAAGAAGGCTGGGTTCACACCGCTCCAAAGCAGCCTGCAAGAACCCAAGAACTGCTGTAAAAATCCGGATACCTGCTTGGGTCGGCAGCCAAGTGATCCGTGGAAGATTAAGAAGGTGGCAGCACATCCAGGAAATAAAACCAGAACTTTATTGAAAATCGATAAGAAGATGAAACGTGACAAACATAAGGTCCAGAGATGCTCAGTAGATGTGTTTCACACTCTCGCACTTACTCATTACCAATTGATGCACTATCCACTGTGCTGCTTCTCCTTTCACTGTCCATTCACAGGGCGTGGATCCAGGATGACCTGGGCTAAGAGAGTGCATGTAAATGTGTTCCAGTGGCCAGAATAAATGTACATTTTGTCCAGTAGAATTAATTTACTCTCAAATGCCATACGTGGATGAACGTGGCTTATTTTTATTTTCAGAAGCCTGTGTGCATGAGACTGAAAAGGTGGATAAAATGTTGCTAGTTATTAATGATTAATTGCATTTCTTTGTCACCAGAGGTGGAAGCAAAAGGTGAAACTGACAAACTCTCAATAGAGGAGCTGAAAAGTCTCATCAACAAAGTGGAGCTAACAAGAATTAGCGATAAATTCCTTCCCAAGGACACAGTGGCCTTTTGGCTCCCAGAAGCCGAGATGGAGAAAACTGAGCTGGAGATCGGGGAGAAGTTGCGGGTGAAGACAATCGGTGATGGACCGTTTATATGTAGGTATTTAAATTTTTTTTCTTCTTTGTACCATGACGTTAAAGTGATTGTAAAGGTTCATTTTATTTTTTTATTTTTTTTAAAATAACAAACATGTCATACTTACCTGCTCTGTGCAAGGGTTTTGCACAGAGCAGCCCTGAGCCTCCTTTTCTGGGGTGCCCCAGCGGAGCTCCTGGCTCCTCCTCTTCATCGGGTGTCCCCACGAAGAGCCGCTTTCCCTGGTGGCACTCATGCGGATGCGCTAACAATCCCGTTGCTGCGTCCACTGGTACAGACCACAGGACTCAGCACCGGCTCCCGTGTCACTGGATTTGATTGACAGCAGCGGGAGCCAATGGCTCCTGCTGCTATCGTTTGATCCAGTGAGGACCCGAGACAGTGGCTGGACTCATGCACATAGCTGAAACAAATAGGTTCAGGTAAGGGAAAGGGGGGGGGGGGGTCTGTGGCAGGCAACTGCAGCACAGAAGGTTTTTCACCTTAATACATAGAATGCATTAAGATGAAAAAAACATGAGACTTTAGAGATCCTTTAAGCACAGTTGAGTTTAAAGGAGAAGTACTCTTTTGGGCATACTTCTTCTGTGGGTCACAGGGGTGCACTTAGTTTTGCACTCCTGTGACCCAGATTCAGCCGACAGCAGGCTAAAATTCACTGTCTGTTAACAGACTCCAAAGAAAGAAGAGCATCCAAGAGGCGCTGGGACTTTGATAAGAGTTTAAACAAGGTAGTGAGAGGGCAAAAAACATTTGGCTCAGGCCAGGCTGCTCCCAACAAGCAAGGAAGGTTACCCTACTGTGGGTACTGCAACAAGTTAACAGGAAAAGACACGCATATACCGAAGGAGTGCCAGACCAAAAAAATAAGAGACCAAATTAATTTATTGATGTGTTAAAAGACAGTCAATGTGTTTCAGGGGTCAAAGAAATTGGGAAAAAATCGTTGCTAGGGGAAAAAGTGAGTGGCTCACATCCCCAATCTAGTAACCCAGGTCAAAGAAGCTCCCCTTCATCAGGGCTGTGCGGGGAAGCTGATTGCTGGATTAGGATTCCTGGCCAGCAGTATCTGCATTAACAGTCAAAAATTTACATCGGAGCCAGTCCAGGCTCTTCAGGGATCCTGAAATTTGGCATTGGCTCAGTCTAGATGCATCACTGGTAGCTGGCTCAGCCTCTCAATGTGCCACTGAGAGCCTGAGCCAGTCACTCCCACCCTCTCCACAGTTCAGTGTTCCAGTGAGCGCTGGAGGGGCAGAGCACGGAGCGGTGACTGACAGTTCTCTGTGATGTCAGCCAACAGTGGATTTTTGCCTGCTGTTGGCTGAATCTGGGTCACAGAAATGCACGCTTGTCACCCAATCAGAACAATCCAAAAGACTGAGTGATCAGCAGTTCTTGATTGCTCAGTTCTTGGTGTAAAGCCAGCGAGGGGACAGCTACAGTATTGGATTGATGCTGCAGCCATCTAGTTGAGTATGTCTTTGATTTTTTATTTTTATTTTTAAACCTTCACTTCTCTTTTAAAGAAACCTGTACTGAGAAAATAAAAGGGCTGTTATTGGTGAACTATCCTTGAAAATTGCTAGTTGTAGGGCTACTTATGTTGATACAAAGACTTCAAAACTGATTCAGTTATATTAAAAAAAGAAAAGTGCACAATTTCTGACCTTTGCCTGACTTGACTTACCGCATACTTGTTCCGGGTCAGTGACTCGGGCTACTAGCATTTCCAGAAGGTAGTCGGTAATGGCATCGCAGCCTCTATTTTTTTTTTTTTTTGCAGTGTAGATCTTTTTTATTGATGGAATCATCAGAATATCTTGACGATGAAGTATGGGGTATAAGAAATGTATACATAGTCACATTGGCGCAGCTTGGAGACAATGTAGCTATGTATACACATAACCTGTGGGATTTCCATGTAAGATGGAAATCTCTGTAGTAGGCAGTGCTAATACAGTGATCTCCGCTAGCTTCCAGGACCCGTGCCGGTTTAGTGAACACGGGAGGTCGCTCGGAACAGACGCCATTCCAGGAACACTTTCTTTCAATAAATACATTTAAAGTTGATTTACTAAACTGGAGAGTGCAAACTCTGGTGTAGCTCTGCATGGAAGCCAATCCACTTCTAACTTCAACTTGTTCAATTTTTTTTTTTTTTACCTGCTGGGTTTACTTCCTCTTTGTCTCCCTGCAAAGGTAAAGCATAATGGGCTACTATGCATAGCCCATTATGTGTCACTTACCTGACACGGGAGCCAGCGATGTCACTGCTGTCCCCTGTAGCACAAATCGTCCATCTTCTTCCGGGTATCTCTGCTCTGGCACTGTGAGTGGCAGGAGCAGCGATGATGTCACTTCCGCGCATGCGCACAGGAGCCGCTTAGCGGCATGCTCGGTATGCCTGCATGCCGCTGTTTACGGTGCATGTGCCGTAGACAGCAGTGCTTGTCTTTTTGCAAATATGTCCTAGGTTTAGGAGATATTTCATGGACCTACAGGTAAGGTAAGCCTTAATCTAGGCTTACCTGTAGGTCAAAGTGGTCTTTAGGGTTTACAACCACTTTAATGCATTAAGATAAAAAAACCTTCAATGTGCAGCAGCCCCCTAATACTTACCTGAGTCCATCTCTATCCAGCAATGTGCCTTGGCCTTCCCTCCTGATTGGCTGCAACACAGTAACAGCGCTGCTGTCAATCAAAGTTATTTAGCCAGTCAGGAGAGGGGGACGGGCCAAACCACGGTTCCATGTCTGAATGGACACACACACACAGCTGCGGCTCTGCTTGGGTGCTTACTGTGGGGCACTCGACAGGAGAGGGGGGCCAGGAGTGCCAGCGAGGGACCCAAGAAGAGGAGGATCCAGGCTGCTCTGTGCAAAACCAACTGCACAGAGGAGGTAAGTATAACATGTTTGATACTTTTAAAGAAAAAAAGAACAAGACTTTAGTATCACTTTAAAGTGTAAGTTCACCTTTTTATAGAAAAATCTGTAAGGGGAATTTAAACAGATCCCCCTCCTCGCCCTCCCACTGACCTGGACCATGGAAATCTCTGGTTCTAAGCCCTGGTATATGTGCATCAGGAGCCCGGGGCTTGGAAATCCTCTCTCCATCCACGCAGCGTCTTCATAGCTGACATGACAGGCTATGTGGCTGTCGATTGGTCTGCGCCAGCCATGTGACAGCGCTGACCAATTAGAATGCTCCAAAATGTCCCCCTGACTAGGGACATTTTGGACATTCGCCTGAGAGGATTTCTAAGCCCTGGACACCTGGCACGGATATACTGGGGCTTAGAACCGGAGGTTGACGGACCTGTGCAAGTTCACCTTACAGAGTTTTCTGTAAAGGTGAACTTAACCTTTAAGCTTTGACAAAAAAAAAAAAAAACTGGAAGCTGATTGATTTATATGCTAAGCACTAGATTGCACTTCCAGTTTTAGTAAATCAACCCTAAATTGTTCTCTGATTGGACAAGGTAGAGAGGTAGGACAGTGATGTCATAAGGGTATAATGCGTGAGTTTTTTTTTTTTTGTTTTTTTACCTCTTCCTGCTGCCTTAACACATATATATCCAGTTGCAGAAAAATGTTGCCTTAAATCCCAGCTGCAGCACATATGCATCTAAGGTGGTGTGAGGTTCTGTGCTGAAAGCATTTTCTTGGGGAGCCAGTAGAACAAAGAAGCCACTTATAGGGCTACTAGGAGGCGCTGAGAAAAGGTTCACCCTCTAACAGTGTTTGCTTATTTATTTTTATTTTTTCCTCCCTTTTTGTTTTTTTTTTTGGGCAAATATGCTTCCCGCATGTGGGAGCAGAGGGATAACCTCATCATTCTGCTCTTCTCACTATCCCATCACAGGCTGTTGTGCTGCTTTGTTGCAGTGGAAAAAACTGCAGCCACTGATCTGGCTATTCTGTTTTGCAGGGGTGTCAGAAATCATTTTGTAAGAGTAGAATCCCCATAAATACGTTTCTATTGTTTCTGCTGCTGTTAGAGTTCAGATTTATTGCTCTGGGGCTGTTTTGCCTTTGGAGAAAAGGAGCCAGAATATTTTTTTTCTATAATATGAATGAAGGGAACACCTGACTGGATGCTACTGCCAGCAGCTGGATTTTTGTGTTCTTGTTAATTTCTTATATTAACAAATGGGCCCCATCTGTCTGCTGAAAGGTGAATTCTGATCTGTTGCAGCAGCTACTGCTCATCATTTTGCCTTTTATTTGCTGGGCGTATGGTATGGTATGGTATGGTATGGCATGGCTGTGCATGTGGTGAACTTCAATAGCTGTAACGGAAAATACACAAACTTTAATTTGACAATACGCTGTCCGAATTTAGTGGCTGGCACTGTGGTTGCCTCCCATCTGACAAAATTGTTGGCATCCAATTAGGGGCTGGCTGCCAGAATATTTTGGGCACACAGGGAGATTTGTCCATCTGGGCGCTGTGTAGCATGGATGGAGGAATCTGTTGCTTGCAGGTTGAGTAAAAAAAATAAACTTTAATGTATACACACATACGTAAGTACACAGGTTGAACTGGATAGACTAGTGTCTTTATTCAACATTACCAACTATGTAACCAGTGGTGGCCTGTCCATTAGGGACGCATGGACGCCACCCCCCATCCATGCGTCTGGCCCCCTAATCTACATGCAGGGCGCCGGACGCATGGATTGCAATGGTGGGGAGGGGTGTTTGAAGCACATGATTAGAGCCAGAGGCTCTTGTCACTGTTGTCACACTGATTCTCCTCCCAGCCAATCGGGAAGCGGGTCCTGAGAACCGTCACCCAATTGGCTGAAATGACAGGTGATCCTACTGGAGGAGGAGGAGACGTGATAGAAGCCTTTGCCCGTAGGAGCGCTGACTGTCTGTAACCTAGATGGGGTAAGTGTGGGGCTGGATGAATGACCACAAGACCCAACTAACAGCAGGGGCCACTGTATGTAACTATATGGCAAACTTTACAGCCTTTTGTACTGTAATGCAAAAAAAAATCTTTTCTTATTTTTTTTGTCCTCAGTGGACACTTTTTACAGCACTGAGTAGTATTTTCTAAACCAGAGGCCATTATATATTTTTTACAAATATTTGCAAGATGAAAAAAAAAAACGGTTTTATAAATGAATGAGGGAATAATGCAACTTAAATGAATGTATAAACACGCTATGAGAAATGACTTCATATCAGAAGACCACCCTACCCCCCCCATCTCTTCAGAGGTCTTCCTATCACATCAGTCCTGCTTGCACATCAGAGGCTCCCCATCATATACATTCAAGTCACCCCTTATATCAGTCTTCCTATCAGAGGTCCCCCATATTTCAGGGTCCCAATTGGAGTCCCCCTTTCACTGCAGAAGCTGTTAACATCACATCAGAGCTTTCCTTTCACCTAAACCCCCTAACTTATCAGACACCCCCCCCCCCCCAATAATCGCAATCGGAACTCCACCACGCAGCAGGGTCCCCATGGAAGTCTCTCCATCACATTAGAAGCTCCTCATCACTTAATAAGCCCCCCTTACATATCAGAGTCTCCTCTTACATCAGGCTTCCCATCAGAGCTCCCCCATACAGCAGGGTCCCCATGGGAGTCTCCATTACATCAGAAGCCCCCATCACTTCATATTGATTGAGTCCCCCTTTCACTTCAGAAGCTTTCCCCATCACATTAGAAACTGCCTCCTTCACACCCGAGTCCTCCTTTCATCACTTGATACCCCCCCTGTACTTATTAGAATCTCGCTTACATCAGGCTCCCAATCGGAGTTCCCCCATATATCGGGGTCCTCATGGGAATCCCCTCTTCTTTTCAAAATCCTCCTCAGTACATCAGAAGACCAACTCTTCCCCCCCCCCCCCCATCATCACTTCACAGACCTCTCTTAAGTCAGCATTTCTATCAGAGCCCCCCCCCCCCCCCTTACTTCAGGGTCCCTATCAGAAGTGGTTTGAATCGTCCGTCTTTATATTGAGTCTGAGGATATGCTACTGGCCCTAGCTCCCGGCCAGTAAAAATTGCATAGTGGGCTGGGTATGACCTCTGGGCTGTAGTTTGGAGACCACTTCTCCTAAAGGAATAAGAAACCTATTGTGTAAGCCTATTCTAACCTACTTTGATTAATCTTTGTTTTCTTTTAGTTTCTTTAGCAAAAGTTGACGGTGGTACGGTGACAAAGTGCAATTTTGCTGGTGATTCGCAAACTGGAGCATCTTGGACAGACAACATTATGGCCAACAAATCTCTCGGCAGCACACCTGTTCCTGAACCCCGGGGCCAAGGCGATGGTGCAGAAGATGATGAATGGGTATGATGGTCACCAGTATTGATTACAATAAACAGTCTATGGCCACCTATTCGTTACTTGCCTCAAAACAAGCAAGATTTATTAGTCAAACCTGACTTCTTCCAGAAAGTTGACTTTGGTCCTGCCACTCCTACTTCCCCAATTTCACTAGCCAGGCAGGCAGCCCACGCCGATAAATCTGTAATGCCGCGTACACACGACCGGACTTTCCGGCAGACTAGGTCCGACGGTCTTCCCAACGGACTTTCGGCGTAGTTCTGACTGACTTTCCGAATTAACGGACTTGGCCACACACGGACAGACTAAGTCCGTTCGTTTTGAACGTAATGATGTAAACGGAACTAACCAATAGCCAGTAGCTTCCCTTGCATCGTATTTGGTCCGTCAAACCAGCACACAAACGGTTTTCACGATTTTTAGTCTGTTGGAATTGAGTCCGTCAGATTTGAAACATGTTCTATTTCTAGCTCCGTCAGATTTTATTTTTGAAAAACGATCAGAGTAGCCCACACACGATCGGCTTGTCCAACTAACTAATCCCTTTGGACCTAGTCTGCCAGAAAGTCCGGTGGTGTGTACGCGGCATAATATTTATTTGGAGCCAGAGGGAGCCCCCTCTCTGGGTGAAACCAAGATTTGCCTATTCGAGTACTCTGAGCGTTTAGAGCCTATGGGGTACTCCAGTATTGATAAGTAATTAGCAGTGCCGCTGTTTGGGGAACTTCAGCTCAATACTGGATGTAAATCTGACCATGTATGCCTAGTTGCAAGCTTACACTGCAATCACATAAGGGCTACTTTTCTAGCACAGTATGGATCTCTTTTTCGATATAGCACCTGTCCATATATTTGGGATATATAGAAGATCAGACAGTCTGTTCTTTACAGTAATAATGCCAAACTCTTGCATGTTTGTATCTTTAGCCAATATATTGAGGGTCAGATGGGTGCTACTGTCTATGTACTTAAGGCTAAATCTGGCCATAGATGGGTTGAATTTCAATCCATCTATGGGCAATCCTGTTTGTGAAAAGTCAATGTAATGATCGACTTCTCACAAATGGGCTTGGCAAATTTTTGTTTGACCAGCACTGCAGCCAATTGGCTGAGGCACCGATCAGTGTATTCTGACAGCTGTCAGAACACAGTGGGGAGGATGCTCCCATGCACCTTGATTGTGTGGATAGGGGAATCGGATCCCCCTACTTCCCCCCCTTTTTTTTTTTTTTTTTTTTTTTTTTTTTTTAGCATGCTGGCTGATCAAAAAAAAAAAAAAACTGATCCATGCATGGACAGCCTAAGGCCACCTGTTTCAATAAATTAATAAATAATAATAATAAAATCAAAAAATTAATACAATTAAAAAATGTATAAAATAATAAACCCACTGAATTTAAAAAAAAATTGTACATTTACTAAAGCAAATTATACCTTTTGATCAGTGGTTCAGACTACTCCAGCAGGAGGTATGTACTGATGTACTAACTTTGGTCATGGAGCTGAAGGAAGTATGAATGGACTACAAGTGTGGCGACTTAATTGAGAAGGAAGAGTCCCTCTTCTGCGGATCTGTGTGAATGGATGACGCGGTGGAGCTCTTTAATGTCACACTAAATCAAAAAAATAAATAACCTGGACCTGTGGCGAGAGGAACCCCCATATTCAGTTATAGTAGATGGGGATGTTTGGGGGGCTACAGATGGTGTTAATGTGTTGGGTTAAACCCAAGGTGGACTTAGCTTTTAGGCTCGATTCACATCTATGCATGTTGCTTTTGAGTGTTTCTGCAGTGCGTTTTGCTGTGCTTTAACTGTTTTTACAGTTATTTGCATTTTTTTGACTTTTTAAAATGTATTTTTACACTCGCTATTTATTGTCGGTTGCTAAGAATTGGGCAGGGAAGCCGGACACCGATTTCTTAACTGATGAGTCATCAGCTGTCATGTCAGCTGAAAGTAAACAAAAAAATCTGCCGGGCAAAAAAATTTCACGAAAAAAACCTTACCAGAGCCCTTGGTCTGCTATGGACTCAGAGGGGCCACCCAAATGGTGTGGGGTCCCCCCCAAAATCCATACCAGACCCTTATCCAAGCATTCAGGTCAGGAAAGGGAGGGGAGGAGCAAGCACACGTGCCGCTCCCCCACCCCTATGGAACCGTACCAGTGCTTGCGTTGTGGATACGGGTCCATTGAAGTCTATTGCATACAGAACGCTGCATTTTGTGGGGAGAAAAAGTATCCTGCCCTTTTCAAAAACAGAGGCACAAAATGCATTGATGTGAATGTGGGAACCCATGTTAAAAAAAAAAAAAAAAAAAAAAAAAATATATATATAATGCGTTTCTTCAAAAGGCATAAAAAAAAAGCATTAGTGAGAATCGAGCCTTAAATCTGTTTTATCTACCTACTTACTTTGGACAATGTATTTTTAACCCATGATTTTCGATTGAGTAAATTATTTTTTATTTTATTTTTTAGGATAATTGAGGACATGACTTTTCTTCCTGCTGACATTCCTCTGACCAAGTTACCACGACAAGAGACTCCAAGCACTCCTCATATGGACAAAGTATATAACCTCATTGATTGGCAGTTGCGAGTCTGAGCCCTGGTTCACACTGAATGCCACTTTGAGATCATACTACTTCACTTGATGTAGCACGATTTCAAAGCTGCAGAACAGTGTGACTTGCCCAGCATCTGTGCGACTTCATGCACGGATGTCTATGCAATTTGCACCTGAAATTGCAAAAAACAGTGCAGGAGCCTTTTTTTCAAACTGGTGCGGCACCGCAAAGTCTGAGTCGCACCGATTTGAACATTCCCATTGCCGACAATAGGGCGCCATTCCAAATCACATGACAAGTAGCACCGGTGTGAACTGGGGCTGAAGCATCCTGTCTGAATCCTGTACAGTGTATAACAGTTTGTAGGGCTTCTACAACTATAAATGCTGACAGGTTGTAGACTAAAGCTCATACAATCATGATACGTGTGATTTTTACCTTGTGTTAACGCTAAAGACTATAGAATATGGCCATTGTGATTTCTTTACATATCTGTAGTAAAGCTATATTTGTGTGCCTGTATTTTTCCCTGCACATTGGTATGTCCTAAACCTATATCAGTATAAATAACATGGGAACGGTTTTGTTGCATATATTTTTATGCTGATTAATACACACCAAAAGGGGCTTTTCATTGTAATAAAATTAGACCCCAGTTTATGTACTCCTCCTTTGCTAATAATGGGTCCCATATATAAGATTTTGTTGGTCGGTTGAATCTGCCCATTCAGACATAATGGCTGTCATGAAGCACCTTTAATATCTGCATGTTCATTGGTTCAGCCTAGAGTTCAATCTCTAGACCTCATTCACCTACCTAAGTGTGCGTTTTGGACAGCTGCCAAATTGGGACCAGCGGCTGTATCCCAATAGACATGAATGGGACTGCCTGCACACAAATGCATGGAACACCTGTGCACCCTGTGTATATGAAGACCGCCCATGGGAGTACGCATAGAAACACCTGTGTGAATGAGGCCTTAAAGCAACACTGAACTGCCAACTGCAGCTTCATTTCAATGACCTGGTCACTGAGAGGTGCCTTTGTTATTTTTTTTTTTTTTTTTAAAGGGGAGAGGGGGTGGTAGCCATTACCAATACCCATGGTGTAGTAAATCTAAAGCCCCATACACACTATCAGATTTTCTGCAGATTTTTGTCTTCAGATTTACCAAAACCATGTAGTAGAAGGGCCTGCCTGATTGCATACAAATTGAAACGCCTAAGGTTTGACCTCATATTATATGGTTTTGGTAAATCTGAAGGAAAAAATCAGCAGAAGATCTGATAGTGTGTATGGGGCTTTATTCCAATCAGAATGCAGTAACATTTTTTTCAGAGTCTGAGCTGCAGTGAAATGTATTCAGAAAGGCAGGATGGTTTGTCTTGTGTATCGTATATTGGAACTCTCTGTATAAGTACGTTTTAAATCATGTATGTGTGTACCAAAATATACTCATTTAATGATGTACTTTTATATGTGATTGTTTATTTTTTATAAAAATCAATAAAGATACCTTGCAGCTTAAAAATACAATGAAAACAATCCTGCAAAGGTGTCATTAAACCCCAATTTTTTTTTTTTTTTTTTGCTTTTGTTTGCATTTTATTTTATTTTTTTTTTTAGCTTTATGATCTCTTCCGATGTGCTGAAGGTTGCCATTGTCATCATCAGGATGGGACGTCCCCGTACCACTGGTAGGACTAAGCAATGTATACTGTAAGTAACTGATCTTACATGCAGTTTATACAGTGCTGACAGCGGGCGCATCTGTTAGTGAAGGAAATCAGTTGTTTGGACCAGCTTGGTCCAAGCAAACTATTTGAAATTAAATCAAACTTGGAATGAAGCTTTAACCACTTCAATACCGGGCACTTATACACCTTCCTGTCCAGACCAATTTTCAGCTTTCAGCACTTTCACATTTTGAATGACAATTGCGTGGTCATACAACACTGTACCCAAACTACATTTTTATAATTTTGTTTCCACAAATAGAGCTTTCTTTTGGTGGTATTTGATCACCTCTGGGATTTTTATTTTCTGCTAAGCAAATAAAAAAAAAAAGACAAAATTTTGAAAAAAAGGTTTTTAGTTTCTGTTACAAATCCTTATAAATAAGTAAGTTTCCTCCTTCACTGATGGGGCTGCACTGATGGGCACTGATGAGGCAGCACTGATAGGTACACATAGGTGGTACTGATGGGCACTGATAGGTGGCACTGATGTGCACTAATGGATGGTACTGATGGATGACAATCAGTGCCAAATAATGCCTACCAATCAGTGATGCCCATTGTGGGCACTGATTGGCATCCCTGGTGGTGACTAGTGGTGGACATCCCGGGTGGACCAGTGTGGGCATCCTTGGGGGGGTGCTAGGCTGATGATCAGCACAGAGGACCAGCTGATCGGCTCTTCTCTACTCGTGTCTGACAGCTCTTCCTGTTTACAGTGATCAGCCGTGATTGGACACGGCTGATCACGATCACATGGTAGTCTCTGTCAGACTACCTAGATCGGAGTTGCGGTGTGTCAGACTGTCACACCGCAACAACGATCGCCATGATGCGTGCCCCTGGGGCACGCAGAAGCTTGTTATCCTAAAAGACATCATATGACGTCCAGTAAGGATATCCCAACCACTTTGCCGACATCATTTTGCTATATGGAGGGCGGCAAGTGGTTAAAGTGGAACTAGAAATACCTTTTAGTTCTAACAGTCTGATGCCTGCGAAGTGCCATGTTGTTGCCAGCATCTCCTCCCCAGCTTTGTCCATGTTTTTATCTTAAACGGTCAATGTGGGATGATGTCACTTCTGCGGATGCCCAGCAGTGCAGAGGTCCTGGCACACAGGCGGAATGGAAACTGAGCTGCACATGTTCAGCCCAGTGAAAATTCTACAGGGGATTCTGATCAGACAGGCAAGGCTAAGTTTAGACGTGTGGCTGGGAGGCGCTAAAAATGCTCTGTTGCAAATGGCAGCGGACAGGGCTGTTTACATGCTGTGGTCGATATGCTTCACTTTGGGCCTATGGCAAAAACTACTCAACGTGTCCCGATTGGCGACCAGCAAGCCCACCAAACTCAGCCCATTCAAGCCAATGGGGAAGCAACGCAGACTGTTGGGAAAACTAGGGTTAACTGCTTGTGGACCGCCCCATGTACATTTACTGCAGCAGGGGGTCATCTCTGCAAGAAATCACATACCTCTACGTGATTTTTGCTCTTCCTAGTCTGGGATGCGCCCCCGGCGACCAGCTCCCGCTGTGATTGGACACAGCGGGAGCCAATCAGTGGTTCTGGCAGACCCCATGTCCACCTGGACCTGCCGATCCTTCCAGAGGCAGGCTGCTGTTCTATGTAAACAAGCCAGATCGCCGTTCTGTGACAGGAGAAGAAAAATATCTTGTGTTTCTGCTAAGCAGGAACATGGATCTGTCTTCTTTTTTTTTTTTCCATAAAGAATTTATTGTAGTTTTAAACAGTACAGTAACAGACGATACAGAATGTACTAAAAAAAAAAAAAAAAAAAGGGAAAAACATAGTACAAATTGAGATCACAGATAACAGAATAAACTGAGAGGTGGTCACAAACCCATCTTGTTTCATAATGCAGTCTAAATCATAAACAATATTGACTGTAAGCGAAAGGATCGCAAAGATTGGCCCGCAAAGATTGGTTCCCATTGCAGGTGGTCGGGAAGTGTACTGTGCACAATCCAAAGTTGAAGCTGCCGGGGTATATCATTGGTTGTGGGCGGTATCGTGTCCCTAAGGGATTGTTAAGTTGAGTGAAGGCACGGGAGGAATGGGAAGACTGTCAGGTGATAGTATGGTATGTGGGGCAGAACAAGTGGGTAAGCGGCTAACCGGGGCCGGTCAGCCGAGCTGAGATCTAAGTTATCCGTGTCTGGGCTAACTCCCCACAGGGGGGAGGTCAGTGGGGCACCAGGAGATGGAGGGGGTGTGGATGGGACAGGTATGGGGGGGGTAGGGGATAGGGAAGGGAGAGGAGGGGGTGACGTCTCTCCGGGCTCCTCCACCAAATATGCACCGTTGTATAGGTGCGTATGGCCATCCGCTCGAGTTCCTTTGAAAGGAGGAAAAATACAAAAAATAAAAATAAGACTTGCAACACCTGGGCCATTACCAGGTCGTATAGCAAAACAGACGGGGGTTTACTAGATGCGTATTTAATTATGGGAGCTATTTCAGGAGAAAAGGCAGCCATAATCTCGGAAATGTGTCCACTTATCCCAAGTCCGCGCATACTTCTGTGGGGAGTCTCGGGCAATGTGAATGAGCTCCTCCATTTTCGCTACCTTATTTAGCCATTCAGTAATGGAGGGGATATTGGGGGAGCCCCAGTGGGTTGGGATGCAGAGCTTGGCGGCGTTAAGGAGATGTAGGGTCGATGATTTCAGATAGAGGCGTGTGGGGCTGTCTTCTTACAGTACAAGCACCTCCCACACAGTTAGAAAGCAGCCCCTAGGGACACATATATATCTCTTTGCTCGACCCTGATGTTAACCCCTTCCCTGCCAGTGTCAGACCAGTTAGAGTGCATATTATTTAGCACTGATCAGATTTTTCCTCTGCAATGGCGCAGTCCTGCTAGAATTCACCGATCGCTGCCATTACTAGTAAAAAAAAGAAAAATGTATAAATAAATAAAAAATCCATATTTGTGGAAGCTATAACTTTTGCTCAAACCAGTCAATATCCGCTTATTGGGATTTTTTTTTACCATAAATATGTAGCAGAATACATATTGACCTAAATTGAAGAAGAAATTTGGTTATTTAATTTTTTTTTTTTAATTGGCTGTGTTTAATAGCAGAAACTAAAAATATATATATTTTTTTTCTTTTTCTTTTTTTTTTTTTTAAATGTTCAGGTTTTTTTGTTTTTATATCATAAAAAAAAAAATGCAGAGGTGTTCTAATACCACCAAAACAAGCTCTATTTGTGGGGGAGAAAAGGACATCAAATTAATCTGGGTACAGTGTCGCACAACCGCGCAATTGTCAGTTAAATTAACACAGTGCCATATCACAAAAAAATGCTCTGGTCATGAAGGGGGGTAAAACTTCCAGGGCTATAGTGGTTAAAATAGGCAGTGAGGAGCCATCCCAATTGCCTTTTCAGCACCTGTCAGTCGCCTCTTATACATTATTGTGATGGTCAGTGAAAAGCAGGAAGAATCCCTCCTACAGATGGCTAAAAAGATTGACTTCAGTGAGAACTTATCTGAGAGACAGCAATTGCTCAAGGAATTCCTAGAAACCTCTGGAGGTGCCCTGGCTGAGAATGGCACTAATGTAATGCTTTATGTGCTACTGTCAGTTACAATAAATGTCCACTAGGTGATACCTACCTACAAAAAACAGCATATCTTCACATTTGTATTGTTCCCTATGTACAACATGTTTGTTGTGTTTTTCATTTTCTCAGTTATATTTACCAACTGTTCTTTACTATTTTTGTTTATTTTACCACTCGCTGTCTTCAGATCCCACCCACTTTTTTTATTTTTTTATTTGATGGTTGCTATGAGCAGTTTGTCAACACATGGATCCCCTATAAGGGCCAGTTCACACCACATGCGGTCCAGTACCTTTTTTTTTTTTTCTGCATCAAATGGTTTCCAATGGCATAGTTCACACCAGTGTGGTCAGCTCCAGGGATTTTTCCTGCAGTGGACTGTACTGGAATGCATCAAAAACATACAGGACACCAGTACAGTGGGAAAAAAAACAGGCGAAAAAAATCTGGAATGTATCCAGAAACGCATCAAAAATGCACCGGAACAGTGCCAAAAATGCCATGGGTTAACCAGCTCTATGGACAAAGAAACTGGCAGGTGACATCACCTTAACTACTTAAAGGCCGCCTACCGCAGATATACGGCGGTTCTATTGCGCAAAGCGGCATACCTGTATGTCATTTCGCTCAATAGACAGCGGGGGTGTGTGCTGCCAGAGGCGCAAGTGCTGATTAGCCAGAGGAGGAGCCAATCAGCAGGTCCAGCGGACACTGTCTGCCGGGACCCACCCATCATTCCCCAGAATGACGTCTTGCCTATGTAAACAAGGCAGATCGCTGTTCTGACAGGGGATAACACGGTGATCTTGTGTTTCTGCTAAGCAGGAACACAGATCTCTGTGTCCACCAAGTCATTCCATCTCCCACGGTTAGCAAGCACCCCCTAGGGACACACTTAACCCTTTGATCGCCCCTGGTGTTACCCCCTTCCATGCCAGTGTCATTAGAACAGTAACAGTGCATATTTATAGCACTGATCACTGTATTAGTGTCATTGGTTCCCAAAAAAGTGTCAGTTAAGTGTGTCTGATTTGTACGCCGCAGTGTTGCAGTAACGCTATAAGTAGCTAATCGCCGCCATTACTAGTAAAATAAATAAAAGTGCCATAAAAATATCCCATAGTTTGTAGAAGCGATCACTTTTGTGCAAACCAATCTATATACGCTTATTGGGATTTTTTTTACCAAAAATATGTAGTAGAATACATATTGGCCTAAATCTATGAAGAAATTGGATTTTTTTTTTATTGAAGATGTTTTATAGTAGAAAGTAAAAAATATTTTTTTTTTTTGTTTTTTTTTCAAAGTTGTAGGTCTTTTTTGTTTTTTTTTCTAGCACAAAAAATAAAAACCGCAGAGGTGATCAGATACCACCAAAAGAAAGCTTCTATTGGGGGAAAAAAAGCATCAATTTTTTTTGGGTACAGTGTTGCACGACTGCGCAATTGTCATTTAAAATAACGCAGTGCTATATCGCAAAAAATGGCCCCGGTCATGAAGGGGGTAAAACCTTCCAGGGTTGAAGTGGTTAAAGTGTAAGTAAACCCTCCTATCCTTTATAGCAGCCAAATAAGCTGCCATCTTAGCTTCTGTTTGGTTTGCAGTTGATATGGTGCTGCAAATATGATCAGTTATCACACCAGTCATTTGAGGGCTTGACAGGTAAGTTGAGAGCACAAGCAACTGTGACAGTTATAACATACTGTGAATATAACTGTTTTGGGAAATTGATGGTTTAGTTCTGCTTTAAAGGCCCATGCTGGGCAAAAACTATATTTTCACAGTACCTGTCCAAACCCCCCAACCCACCTGATAGACTAATCTAATAGTGGGATAGTGTGTCCACCCTTCTTATGGTTTCACTGGGGCATGTACCAATACCTTTTTGTGGTGGCTTTTGAGCGTTTCTTCGTTTTGTTTTGTTTTTTTTTCTATTTTCTCTTTCCCTTTTCCTGTCCTGTTTTTTTTTTTTATTGCCAAATCATAAAAAGAGAATATGTCACCTCCCATCTTGATCCAGTTTCTTATGTTGTACTGTGTTTTGGGGTACTGTATACATTATCCTTCCATTGCACTGTTATGATTTATTTTTCGTATTTAGTCCTCATTGACAGTATGACTTGTTATGGAAAGCCTTTACATTTATGTCCTTTATACATGTTGTACCCTTGTATTTGTCTGAATAAAAAGTTATTTGACTCTACTAAAACAAACTCATTGGGGATCAGTGGGAAGAATGCCACCCCATACATGTAGCTAAAAAGATCACTGATGCCATGAACTTTGCCAAGTGGTGTTGGTCCCAGAACTATGCAGGTACCATCAAATGGGAGATCAATTAGCCCACAGCTCAAGGAACCCCTAACAGCCTCAGGACGAGTCCTAGAGATCAACAGAACCCTGGTTGAGAATGGCTGCCATAGTGCAGTGGTTGTCAACCTCAGTTCTCAAGTACCCCCAACAGGCCATGTTTGCAGGTTTTCATTTATCTTGCACAGTTACTTTAAAATCTGGGTCAATGGCTTGGTATTTTGGACAGCTATTTTATCTTAGAGAAAGTCCCAAAACCTGGCCTATTGGGGGTACTCGAGGACTGAGGTTGAGAACCACTGCCATAGTGTATATAAGATGTCTTTCAGCTGGTTGTTGTAAGGACACCAAACTATTAGGTAACTTTCTTCATTAAACCTAAAGCAGTGTTTCTCAACTCCAGTCCTCAAGGCCCCCCAACAGGTCATGTTTTCAGGCTTACCATTATTTTGCACAGGTGATTTGACCAGTTTCACTGCCTTAGTAATTACCACAGCCATTTCACCTGAGGGAAATCCTGAAAACATGACCTGTTGGGGCGCCTTGAGGACTGGAGTTGAGAAACACTGACCTAAAGTGAGATCTGCCCCAATTTTCCAAATCTCTTCAGATGGTGCTGAATATATTTTATCTTATCAGGAATGAATATACAGTATATGAAATTTGGCTCCATGAAGTGGACACTATTTTTAGATTTCCCATCTGCCAACCATAAACATGGCTGTCATTAAAACACTGATGCTTGTTATATTATTAGGATCAAGTGTTGCAATTACTAGCGCCTCAGTGTGTCTTAATACTAAGAAATAGGATGTTGGTTTCCTCCGTGTAAACCATTTTACATTGAATCCAGATGTTTTTTGGGAATGCCTAGCCAATAAATCTGTATGAGGATTAAACATGTCCTGTCCACAGTGATTATAATTTGCTCATTGTGCAATTGGAGTGAATTTACACATGCCACAGTGACAGGCGTTTTACTGCATTGTAAAGCACCAGTCACCGTAAGGGCACACAGAAAACGATTGTCTAATTGACAATGTAAAGCAGCCCCGAGCTGTGCTAAAATCCAGACATGCTGCATTTTATCGCAGTGCACTGTACAGAAGTGCAGCACATCACCCTGCTGTACAGCAAAATGAATGAAGTGAACTTTTGTACACTTCAAATAAAGTTCGTACGAAAAAAGGGGAACTGTGTGATGTGCTAAATTGCACACCAAACTTCCCGCTACCGCAGTTGGAATGGACAGCTGGCACTGACAGATTGGTAAAGCTCTCCGGCCGCTGTCCATTCTGGTTTGAATACACCCTTAAGGGCAAATCAGTTTATCCTCAAATGCATCACTTCCCGTTTATTGGAGTCTTAAAGGCGCCAGTTTTTACAAATCGAAAGTATACAAAAATGCAGATCTTGACGTTTTTAATGCTTTCAAGTACAAAAGAGGGATTTGGGGTCTTATAGACCCCAAATCCTTCCATAAGAATACCTGTCACGTGCCTATTGCTGTCACAAGGGATGTTTTACATTCCTTGTGATAGCAATAAAAAAGTGATCAAAAAAATGTTTTAACACAACAGTTTAAAAAATAAAAAATTGTGCCCATGTCCCCCCATGCCAGCGCGCAAAGGTGAATGCATGCGTTGGTCCTTAATGCACGCAAACTGCGATCGTACCACACGTGAGGCATCACTGCAAACTTCAGATCATGGGCAGTAATTCTAGCACATCTAAAGTGGTAACCTGTAAAGGCTTTTAAAGCATCACCTATGTATATTAAAATTTACCTTGTTTGACGCCGTTGTGCGGGCATGCACAATTTTAACCACTTTCCGCCCACCGGCTGTCAAATGACAGCTGGGCGGTGCGGCTCCCATTCTGGGTGGACATCATATGATGGCCTCCCAGAATGACCACTCTCACGAGCCCCCGGGGGTGTGCATCACGGCAATTGGTGGTGCGGTGTGTCAGTCTGACACACCGCTACACCGATCTCGGTAAAGAGCCTCTGACGGAGGCTCTTTACCATGTGATCAGCCATGTCCAATCACGGCTGATCATAATGTAAACAGGAAGAGCCATTGATCGGCTTTTCCTCACTCGTGTCTGACAGACACGAGTAGCCGAGAGATGATTGGCTGCTGTCCTGACAGGGGAGTCTGCTTGTTTATAAGTGCAACCCCCCTCGGATGCCACCACACTGGACCACCAGGGAAATCCCAATCCGTGCCCATCCCCAATGCCTGCCAGTGCCATCAGTGATGCCTATCAATGTCATCTATCAGTGCCACCCATAAGTACCCATCAGTGCAGCCGTTCAGTGTCACCCATCAGTGCCACCTCATTGGTGCCACTTCATCGATGCCACCTTATCAGTGCCCATCAGTGAAGGCGAAAACTTACTTATTTACAAAATTTTATAACAGAAACAAAAGAAAAACATTTTTTTTTTCAAAATTTTAGGTCATTTTTTTTATTTGTTTAGCAAAAACTAAAAATACCAGAGGTGATCAAATACCACCAAAAGAAAGCTCTATTTGTGGGAACAAAATTATAATAGTTCTGTTTGGGTACAGTGTAGCATGACCGCGCAATTGTAATTTAAACAGCGACAGCGCTGAAAGCTGAAAATTGGCTTGGCGTGACATCATCATTTATGTTTTACAAAGAAATTGGATTATGTAATGTGTTTTTTTTTTTTTTGCATTAACATTTTAAAAAGTGTATTTTTTATTTTATTTTTTCACAAAAACTGCATTTGAAAAACTGCTGCGCAAATACAAAATTGCAAATCCCACCATTTTATTCCCTGGTAAAAAAAAAAAAAGAAAGTATAATGTTTGGGGGTTATAAGTAATTCTCTAGCAAATATAGACTAATTTAAACTTGTAAACAAAAAGTGCCAGAAAAAACCTTGGTAAACCCGCTCGCCAATCCTTTCTGCAGTGGCCAAGGAAGCCCTAGGTGCTGTTCACCACAAGAGTACTCTTAGGAGAATGTTCTGTAAAATGACCTTATCTGGTTGTAGTCCAGAAGTCCTTGAATGTCTCACTTTACATATAGCTAAACATTAAATGAAAGGACAAGGTGTAACTAAAAAATAACCAGGGTATAGAAGATGATTGAAATGGTTATATGTGGGCATTGGCCCTCTGGGCTCTGGGTTAAGAGATTAATTGCACCAGGAGCCAGTTTAACAAAAGTTCTCTTCTAACCCTTCTCAAAATGCAGTTGTTTAGGAGCATCTCTTGGGGCCAATTTATAAAGCAGTGGTAAATAAAAAATAGATAAATAACTACCAGCACATTGATAAAGCACAGTGGTACTGATGCATGGTAAGTAAGGATGAGCCGAACACCCCCGGTTCGGTTCGCACCAGACACTGCGAACAGACCTAAACTTCGTGTGAACTTTAGAACCCTATTAAAGTCTATGGGTCTCTAACATTCAAAATCAAAAGTGCTAATTTTAAAGGCTTACGTGCAAGTTATTGTCCTAAAAAGTGTTTGGGGACATGGGACATGTATCAATGCAAAAAAAAGTTTGAAAAACAGCCGTTTTTTCAGGAGCAGTGATTTTAATAATGATTAAAGTGAAACAATAAAAGAGTAATATTCCTTTAAATTTCGTACCTGGGGGAAGTCTATAGAATGCCTGTAAAGGGGCGCATCTTTCTGTGCTTAGAACTGTCCCTGCACAAAGTGTAATTTCTGCAGGAAAAAAAGTAATTTAAAAGCACTCGCGGCTATAATGAATTGTCGGCTCCCCGTAACACAGAGAACAGTCATTGAAGGTCATGAAAAATAAAAGCATGTGGTTCCCCCCAAATTCAATTACCAGGCCCTTTAGGTCTGGTATGGATATTAAGGGGAACCCTGCGTCAAATTTAAAAAAAAATGGTGTGGAGTTCCCCCCAAAAATCCATACCAGACCCTTTATCCGAGCACGCAACCTGGCAGGTCGCAGGAAAAGAGGGGGGGTGAGAGAGCGCCCCCCCCTCCTGAACCGTACCAGGCCACATGCCCTCAATATTGGGAGGATGCTTTGGGGGTCTGTGACCCCTCAAAGCACCATTTTCCCATGTTGATGGGGACAAGGGCCTCATCCCCACAACCCTGGCCGGTGGTTGTGGGGGTCTGCGGGCGGGGGGCTTATCAGAATCTGGAAGCCCCCTTTAACAAGGGGACACCCGGATCCTGGCCGCACCCCTGTTTGAAATGGTAAGGGGGTACAAAAGTACCCCTACCATTTCACAAAGAAAGTGTAAAAAAATGTTAAAAAACACACAAAAAAGTCCTTTATTAAAAATAAAAAAAATATTCCAGCGGTGGTAATCCACTCTTGCTATCCAGCGATGGGTGATCTGATCTCTTCTCCGGGGTCCAGCGATGGGTGATCTCTCCCGATGGTCCAGCGCAGCACATCCATCCTGTCTCCACCGGAGACACTGCGGGAATCCCGGCAGCCTGACAGGTTTTAGCTGACCTCTGATGCAAGGGGAAACCCCGGGCTTCCCCAGTGACGTGCGGGTGACCCCACACCCCTCTGATGTAATGGAAACTTGCATTACATCAGAGGGGGCAGGTCACCCGTACATCGCTGGGGAAGCCCCCCTGTGGCCCTTTGGCACTTATTTGTGTTTCCCTATTGTCCTGTTATAGCAGTCTCATGTAATATGTCTCCAACAATTCCTATATCACATTCTGTAGTCTTTAACCATTTCTTGCATCTTGCTCCCAGTTTCTGATCATCTCTTGTATTATGCCCATAGTATTTTACTATATTCTGTTATGTTTCTGACTAAATATTGCAAATCGGGGTAAAGGGCCAATCACAGCGGCCCTTTACCATGTGATCAGCTGTGTCCAATCATCAGTGCAACCTCATCAGCGGACATCAACGAAGAAGAAAAATTACTTATTTGCAGTTTATTAGTGCCCATCAGTGCTGCCTCATCAGTGCACATCAGTGAAGAAGAAAATTACTTGTTTGCAAAACTAAGAAAAATGTTTGTTTACGTTTTTCAAAATGTTTGGTCTTTTTTCATTTGTATTGCAAAAAATAAAGACCCCAGTGGTGATTAAATACGACCAAAAGAAAGCTCTATTTGTCTCCAAAAAACGAGTAATTGTCACCAAAAATGTGTGAGCACTGAAAGATGAAAATTGGCCTGGGCAGGAAGGGGGTGAAAATGCCCGCTAGGCAAGTGGTTAAAGCGGGAGTTTTAAAAAATATATATATTTTTAAAAGTCAGCAGCTACAAATACTGCGGCTGCTGACTTTTAAAATGTGGACACTTACCTATCCCAGGGTCCAGTGATATCGGAACCTGAGGCCGAACTGTCCCTCGATGTTGCCGCCGCCACCTTCAGTCAGGGAATCAGGAAATTAAGCCTTGCAGCTTCGCTTCCCGGTTCCCTATTGCGCATGAGCGAGTCTCACAGCACAATCGAATGGCCTCTGCTATCTCTGGGACCCCGTGTGAGTCCCAGCAGACAGCGCGGCGGAACAGGAAGAGGCATAGACTCCCATGGGAGTCTATGCCCGGAAGTGGGTGCAAATACCTGTCTTATGCCAAATGTGACACCGGAGGGGGGGAGGCTTCCGAAAAGCGGAGGTTCAATTTTTGTGTGAACCTCCGCTTTAGTGGGGATTCCTCAAAAATGTGTGTTTAGTCTCTTTTTTTCAGGCCCGCCCATTTAAACAGTTTATGAGGCCAAAAACACACAATTCTGTCCCAATACTACAAGTTGCTTGTACAAACACACAAAAGACACCTATAAGTTGCCTTGCTACTCTCATACTCGAGTGTGAATGAGAACTGGGGAGTGGAGGGATGTCAATGAAAGACTTGGACGGAGAACACCAATGGATCACTAATGCCTCGTACACACGATCGCACATTCCGACAACAAAATTCATAGGATTTTTTCCGACGGATGTTGGCTCAAACTTGTCGTCCATACACACGGTCACACAATGTTGTTGTGAAATTCCGAATGTCAAGAACGCGGTGAAGTATGAGGAGCGGAAAAAAAGTTCAATAGCTCTTCTGCTTGATTCCGAGCATGCGTGGAACTTTATGCGTCGGAATTGTGTACACGCGATCGGAATTTCCGACAATGGATTTTGTTGTCAGAAAATTTGAGATCCAGATCTCAAATTTTGTTTGTCGGAAATTCCGACGGAAAATGTCCGATGGCTGTATATTTAGGGTCATTACCTGCTGGAAGTCTTAAGTCTTTTGCAGACTCTAACAGGTTTTCTTCTAGGATTGCCCTGTATATGGGTCCATCCATCTACCCATCAATTCTGACCAGGTTCCCTGTACCTGCTTAAGAACAGCATCCCTGCAACATGATGCTACCGCCACCATGTTTCACGGTGGAGATTGTGTGTGTTCAGGGTGATGCGCAGTTTTATTTTTCCGCCACACATAGTGTTTTGCTTTTAGGTCAAAAAGTTAAATTTTGGTCTCATCTGACCAGAGCACCTTCTCCCACCTGAGCTGTGGATCTCTGCAGTTCCTCCAGAGTGTCTTGGCTGCCTCTCTGATTAATGCTTTCCTTGCCCAGTCTGTCAATTTAGGTGGACAACCATGTCTTGGTAGGTTTGCAGATGTGCCATGTTCTTTCCATTTTTGGATGATGGATTGAACAGTGCTCCATGAGATGTTCAAAGCTCAGGATATTTTTTTATACCTAACCCTGCTTTAAACTTCTCCACAACTTTATGTCTGACCTGTCTGGTGTGTTCCTTGGCCTTCATGATGCTGTTTGTTCCCTAGATTACTCTAATAAACCTCTGAGGGCTTCACAGAACAGTTGTATTTATACTGAGATTCAATTACACACACATGGACTCTTTTTACTAATTAGGTGAGTTCTGAAGGCAATCGGTTCCACTAGATTTTAGTTAGGGATATCAGAGTAAAGGGGGCTGAACACAAATACATGCCACACTTTTCAGATATTTATTTGTATAAAAACATTTATAATTTTCCTTCCACTTCACAATTATGTGCCACTTTGTGTTGATCTATCACATAAAATCCCAATAAAATACATTTACCTTTTTGGTTGTAACATGACAAAATGTGGGAAATTTCAAGGGATATCAATACTTTTTCAAGGCACTGTACATGACAGATACCATACCTGCAGGGCTGGACTTTCCATTGGGCTTGACTGGGCTCAAGCCCATGGGCCCCGCCCAATAGGGGGCCCCATGGACCCCTTGAGATACATAGTCGAGTGTACTCTGCTCGGCTCCGCTCACAGTCACGCCCAGTCCCGCCCTATGATGGACATAACACAGGGACTGGGCGTGACTGTGAGTCAAGCCGAGTACACTCGGCTACTCTCGGCTCCGCTCGGGACTGTGAGAGGACCTGAGAGCCGCCGAGAGGACCCAAAAGCCGCTGAGATACACAAGACTCTGTATCTTGGTGGCGCCATTTTTAAACTTCAAGACTGCAATGACAAGGCTTTAAATGATACTGTAGAAAGGCTGCAAATGACAAGGCTACACTGACAAGGCTGCAAATTAAACTGGACAAGGGTGCAGATGGATGGGCAAGGCTGCAGATGGACACTGATAAGGCCGCATTGATGGGCATTTAAATGTAAGTTTTTTCCTTAAACTTCCCTCCTAAACTTGGGGTGCGTGTTATATGCTGGCGCATGTTATACACCAATAAATATGGTAATGTATAGAAAATAGGGCCCGAAAGTAACTCAAGCCCGGGGGCCCCCACCACCCTAAGTCCTGCCCTGCATACCTGCATAAATCCCAGCCTGTACTAGTTATAAATGATATGGAGAGACTGTAAAAAACAATAAAGGTCAAGAATTTAGAAAACCCAAACCCAGAGAGGTATTGCATATCCCAGACA
Organism: Lithobates pipiens; assembly: GCF_037356315.1. Taxonomy (NCBI): domain Eukaryota; kingdom Metazoa; phylum Chordata; class Amphibia; order Anura; family Ranidae; genus Lithobates; species Lithobates pipiens. The sequence goes on along the minus strand of NW_027507903.1, from coordinate 45,604,342 downwards.
ATGCTATAATTAGCTACATTCTAGACTGGGACATTTTATACTGGTAATATACAAAATGTGGTTCAGGCATCATTATTGCATAATCCTTGCTAGGAGCCACGAGACAGAGGTCTCATCGAGGGGCCAGAGGACCCTGCCAGAAGCCACGTGACAGAGGGTCTCATCGAAGGGTCAGAGGGCCCAGCCAGAAGCCACGAGACAGAAGGTCTCATTGAGGGGTCAGGGGCCCAGCCAGAAGCCACTAGACAGGGGTCTCATTGAGGGGTCAGAAGGCCTAGCCAGAAGACACAAAACAGAGGTCTCATTGAGGGGTCAAATGGCCCAGCCAGAATTCACAAGACAGAAGTCTCTTTGATGGGTCAGAACGGCCCAGCCAGAAGCCAAGAGACAGAGGGTCTCATCAAGGGGTCAGCATGTGTGGGAGTCAGGGGAACATGTCAACCCCCTCAGGGGTGACCGGGTACCTGGGGTATTTCATAATGTGCTAGTATGCGATGCATACTAGCACATTATGCTGTTGCCTTGCAGGGTTGTTGTTTTTTTGAGAGTTTACGATGGCTTCAAAAGCCGTTCTGTGCATGTTATGTGAATTGGATGCGGTTCAAAACACATCCAATTCGCATAGATGTGAACCGAGCCTTACAGCTGAACTCCAGGTATGATCTGTGTTCTAGTGACACCCTAATATTCCTTCACTTTGGAGTGAGAGGAAATCACCCCAAGGCGAAGGAATACTAGGGTGTCACTAGAACACAGATCATACCTGGAGTTCAGCTGTAAGGCTCGGTTCACATCTATGCGAATTGGATGTGTTTTGAACGGAAATCATTGTTTTTCCTATGGGACAGGAAGTGTAGGGAAATCTCCCAAATGGGACACAGATGGCAAAAGAGTGACAGGGTCGCTATCCAAAATGAAAAAGAAAAGGTTTTGTCTTTTGTTACACTTTAACATGATGATGTGACAATTTATATATGACGAAAGAGGGTGCCTAACCCTAGACATTGATCTGCACAGATGTACAGTAGCTGATGGAACTGAAAAGGCGGGAAAGCAGCGGCAAGTGATTGGTGAGATCAGTCCGCACGCGTCTCCTGGCAACGCTTCTTAGCTCATCAATCACGGCGCCGCCGTGCGCTGCAGTACCGCCCTTCGCCCTCTAGATGTCGCTGCCTCCGCCTCTTGGTTGTCGGAGGGATGACGTCACAGGGCGGCGCCGTCCCACGTTCCTTATCCGGGCCGGGAAGAGACAGCTGGTGTTGGGCGGGTCTCCGTCCTTTCCGCTTCTTTTCTCCGGTCACCACCGAGGAGCCATGAGGCCGGTCGTGGCGTGAAGAGCCAGTCGGGGATGATGCGGCGATCCCGCAGAGGAATGAGCGGCTGCCCCCGGCGGGATGGCTAGCGATGGCGGCGGCTCCGGTTCCGCCCGGTCCTCGGTGCCCTCCGGAGCGGGCGGCTCCCAGCCCCGCAAGAAGCTGCTGAGCATCTGCGACCAGTGCAAGGCCAAGATGCAGCTGGTGGCCGATCTGCTGCTGTTGTCCAGCGAGCCCCGGCCCGTCCACCCCCCCGAGAGCTCCGGTACTCAGCTGGGGGAGGCCTTTGAGAAGTGCCGGGACACGGTGATCGCCAGAACCAAGGGGCTGTCCATCCTGACCCACGATGTGCAGAGCCAGCTGAACATGGGCCGCTTTGCAGAGGTGGGGGACAGCCTGCAGGAGATGGGGGACCTGGTGGTGTCTCTGGTGGAACTCTCCGCCCATGCCGCGTACCTGGCAGCGGTTGAGGTGCCCGGCTCCCACGCTGCCCTCCCCGGCCTGGTGGACCGCTACCGGGTGACCCGGTGCCGGCACGAGGTGGAACAGAGCTGCGCCCTGCTCAGGACGGTGCCCCTCCAGGACCTGACCCCGCAACTCCTCCTGGAGATCTCCCAGAATGTCTCCAAGAACCTCAAGATCCTGACCGACGCCAGCGTGGTCGCCAGCGAGAAGTCCCGGGACAAGTTCGCCAAGGAGCAGTTCAAGCTGGGCGTCAAGTGCATGAGCACCAGCGCCACCGCCCTCCTCGCCTGCGTCAAGGAAGTCAAGACTGCCCCCAGTGAACTCTCCAGGAACCGCTGCGTGCTGTTCGGTGGGCCCCTGGTGCAGGCGGTCCACGCCTTGGTTGGCTTCGCCACCGAGCCCCAGTTTCTGGGCAAAGCGGCCACACTCAACCAAGAGGGCAAGGCCGTGCAGACCGCCATCCTGGGGGGCGCCATGAGCGTGGTGTCCGCCTGCGTCCTCTTGACTCAGTGCCTCAGGGATATAGCCCAGCATTCTGATGGCAGCAGCAAGATGACGGACTACAAGGACCGCTTGAGGAGCTCGGCATGCGCTGTCTCCGACGGCTGCAACTTGTTATCTCAGGCCCTGAGAGAGAGGTCGTCTCCGAGGACTCTGCCGCCAGTGCACTCCAATTCTGTGAAGTCCCCCTGAACCGGGGGAGGAAACGCCCTCCCTTCATCTTACCAAAGAATGTTGGTTCACACGCAAAAAGCCCGTAATATATGAAGGCGGCCGAGTGTCCTCGGACCTGGAGGTGCTGGTGGAGCATTGCATTTCTTCATGGCAGGTGGTAGAGATTAGAGATGGGCTCTGGTGTGTTCTGATCCTCGTCCAAACCCACCTGAGCAATCCCACCAGGAAGCTGTCACTGTACTGGGCCAATCATAAGCAGTTGAGGCATTACATGTCCTACAGCCGCTTCTGCTTATTTATTGCCTAGCACAGGTGATCACTCAGGTGGACCTAGACTAGGATCCTTACACACTCTGGTGGAAGTGAACTTGGGCGTCCTTCAAACTCCTTTCTAACCAAAGCTCTGGCTTTTTTGGACTCCTGTGAGCTGTAGGCTATTTCATTCCTCCCCCCACAAGTCCTGGGAGCTAACCCGGCTCGCAGCTTGAGTCCAAAAAAAAATCCTCAGTTTAGCCTTGGTTTACTCTGTCACATTGCATGTGATTTGCACAGGAATCGCATCGCATTCCTGTGCAAATCGCTTGTGATTCTGTTCAGTGTAAGTTGAGCCCATTCGTTTTAAATGGCACAAATGACATTCGTATGAAAAAAGGTGCAGACAGACTTGACTTTTTTTTATTTATTTTTTTTATAATTTTTTGTTTTATTTTTTTCCCACAGTGGAACTGGATAACATGGGTGTTCATACCCGAGCAATTTAGTTCAGGCAAATTCACTGCGTTTTGCGAGCGCTTTTGGGATGACTATTTTTAATTGATACCCAGAGGAGACCGCAAGAACAGTGCACTTGCAGTGCGGGGAAAAAAAAGCACAGGAATTGCTGTATTTCACGCAACGCATTCGTGTGACTTGGGGCTTACAGATGAGTTTGGAGGATGCCCAAGTTCACTTCTACCAGGGTGTGTTAGTATCCTAGTCTAAACACACCTGTGTATTCCCTCAGCTGCTTATGATTGGCCCATTACAGGTGACCGCTTAATAGAGGGAACACTCAGGTGCGTTTAGACTAGTATCCAAACGTGCCCCGATGGAGAGGAGAGTTTGGGCATCCTTCATATTCCTATCTACTGTACTGTGTGATTTATTGCCCCTCAATGCCTGGGAGCTGTCCTGGCAGACAGCTTATTGGAGTCGCAAAAAAGCCGGCGTTTGGTTTAGATTGGTTCCGAGGATGCCCAAGCTCATATCGGGAGACTGTCATATGATTGCAGAACCTGTCAAAGTGAATTCACTTGTGCCTATGTTGGTATAAGGGTGGTGGGGTGCCAAACAAATTGTTCCAATGCAGATATGTAGACATGCGCATGAATCGTGTGTGTGTGTTCTTTCCATCCCACAGCTCCAGTGGTTTAATGGTTTTAAAGCTGAATTCCAGGAAAGGGAAAAAAAATTCTCCCTGTCAGAGGGACTTCAACTGCACTTCAAGGGTTAAATGCTTGCTTGGGTGTAGTGGACTGGGAGAAACAGTTTTACTTTCTGGTTCTTCTGCTCGCTCCTGGTTGTAAGACCAGTCCATGCAGCTTCTCCCCTATGCGCTGGCAGTCACAGGTCCTCTTGCATCATCAAGTCCATAGTAGAGCCCATAGCCCTGCATTGGACCTGAGGATGTCAAGGGATTGTCCACCACCTGGGAGAAGAGGATCTATGAAAAACTGCTTTTACCTGGTCCCCTACACACAAATGTGCATGTAACCCTTTCAGTGCACGGAAGCATTTTTGCCTTTCCCTGGAGATGAGCTTTAAGGAGAAGTTCCCTGTGTGGGAAGTACAGGACATTTTATTCTGGTGCATTGCTTACCGATTATTGAAATAACAGCATTGTTTTTATTAAGTTGAATTTCATTTAGAACTTGTAAGCCAATTGATTGTTCCTATGTGAAGACAGGTTCATTTTAACTTTCTAAAGATGGACATCAAATCATTGTAGGGCTGAGCCTCTCATCCACTAACAGTACACAGTGTATCATTTCTGGATTTAATTTTATATATATATATTTTTTTTTTTTTTTTGAGGCTGATGGCACCAATTTTTTTCCAATATTCTGAAATAAATACCCTTTTTGTTTGAGGGAAGAACTGCTCTTGTTGCCTATAGCGGACACTAGTGGTGGGGACTTGCTAAAACTGGACAGTGCAAAATCTGCTGCAGTTCTGCATAGAAAACAATCGGCTTCCAGGTTTTAGTGCTCATGCACACGGACGTTTTAAAAAACTGGCTGCAAAGCTAGCTCCGATGCCTGGAAAAATTGTTGTTAAAAACTTGATTTTTACCGCGTTTTGCATTGGCGTTTTTTAGCGTTAAGTAGCGTTTTTTAAGAAACACATCTCTTGGCTATAGCACTCAGAAAACAAAGAAAATATGTTGCGCGTTTTTGCGCGTTAATGCGCTTTTTTGCACGTTTTCCCGCGATTCGCGTTTTTACAGCTCTAGCTCCACGCCACGGAACGCACTGGTCCTGGGTTTTTTTTACAGCTTAAAAACGCCTATGCCATTTGCAGCTCAAAAACGCCTAGGTGGGCATGAAGCCATAGACTAACATGGACAGCCGTTTTTAAGCTGCAAAAAAAGCTCAAAAAAGTGGCTGTAAAAACGTCCGTGTGCATGAGGCCTTATTATCAAAGCTTAATTGAACAAGCTGAAGTTAGAAGCTGATTGGCTACTATGCACAGCTGCACTAGTTTTAGTAAATCTCCCCCGAACATTCTTCTTGTCCTGCTATATTGGTAGAGAACAGTTGAGTGGTTGATTATGGGCATCAAATGAACAGGGCTTCCTTTAAACTTTGGTAAGATGCTGACATCCTGGTCCCTTATTCATGCGTGGGTGTAGCCAAGCAATGCTAGAGGGGGGGTGTTTTAGTAAAGAAGCTTAATTGCACTTTTTTTTTTTTTTTTTTTTTTACCCTGTAGGCTATTAAATTGGGATTTTCTTTTTTCTGGCATTCCCATTAAAGTCTATGGGGCAGGTTTTATTAAAACGGGTGCACACAGAATCTGGTGCAGCTCTGCATAGTAACCTGTTTTCTTCTAACTTCAGCTTGTTCAGTTGACCATAAGTCCTCATTCACACTGAGGGCGAGTTTGAAATTGTGCAAATTCAGCTGACCTTGCAGGATTTCAAAGCTGCATTTCCGTGCGAGTTCGGGGGGGTGATTTGAAAGACACTATGTGGGTTCATACACAGATGTCAACTGGAATCGCCCCGGAAGTCTCCAATAGTAGTGCAGGAACTACTTTTGGGGATCAGGGTGGTTCTGCAAAGTTGGTGTTTCACTGATTCGGACAGTGTGATTGCCAGCAATAGGCTCTGATTTGATATGTCAAATCGGCCCGACGTGAACAGGGGATAAAACTTGGAAGCCGATTGGTGCAGCTGTACCTAGTAACCAGATTCTGTGTCCATCCGTTTTAGTAAATCTCCCCCCTATGAGTCTATTGTGACCCAAAGAAGCTAATGTACTTTTATTTTGTCACGCAAGAAGGTACACCATGCTCGGTGTGAGTGGGCCCTTTGGGATTCTTCATCTTGGGCACTGTTGCACTTCAGGAACAGGTTGGCTCAGATGTGAATGGGGACTTAAACTTTTTGTGTTAATGAAACTTGTTACCCCCGCCCTTCTGCAAGGGTTAAATGCTTGTTATTTTTAGGGTTGCTGTAATAAGGAGAAATATGTTTACCTTTCTCTGCCCTCCAGCAATGCATCCAGTCCCCCCACAGCTTCTGCTAAGGTTACACACTTGACCCCACCATGTACATTGCAGGGTTGACAGCCCTTCATTGTATGTGATAACTGGGGGGGGAGATGGGGTTAGTAATCCTGCCTGTTCCTGTAACCCCTAGACACAAGCATTTAGGGGGCGCCACTGCAAGGGTAGTGCCCCCCCCCTTTGTTGGGCTTTAGTGGTTCAGCCAAAACCATTTATTAAAATGCATATGGGGAGGTTTACTAAAGCTGGTAAAAGCAGAATCTGGCGCAGCTGTGCCTGGTAACCAATCGGCTTCCTGGTTCACACTGCACCACAGTTAGTGATTGTCACATCAGTGTGAACCGGGCTTTATTTATAAAGCTTACTTGAGCAAGCTGCTGTTGGGCACCCCTTCGCACCAATGCGTTTTTCATGCTTTTTTTTTTTTTTTTTCCTTGGGTTCCTATGGAACATGTTCACATCAATGCATTTTTTTTTAAACCCAAACCAGTGCGTTTTTTTTTTTTTTGCCAATCTATTTCAATGGAGAAGCTGCAGAAAAGTAGTGCAATTTTTTTATTTTATTTTTTCCTCTTGCTATTTCTTTTTTTTTTTTTTTTTTAAAGCCGCACCCCCCCCCCCCCCCCTCACCCAAAAAAAAAAAAGGCATAACAAATTGTGGTTAAAAAAAAGGCAAATGCTCAAAAGCAACATGCATAAATGTAAATCGAGTCTAAGAAGCTGGTTACTATGAACAGCTGCACCCGTTTCTGAGTGCACCCGTCTTGGTAAATCTCCCCCATAGCACTGAATAGATACTAAAGGAACCAGAGTGCCATCAGTCCTTTCAATTTCACCTTAGATTGAATTGTTTTGTAATCCTGTGATCCTTTTTGGTTTTATTTTGGTAATCCTTGTACGGTAATTACTTTTAGTCCCTTTTGAACATAAGAGTTTATTTAGGAAGTGCAGTGATGTGTAGAAGCGCATAGCAGCCGATTATCATGGTGAGAGGATGCTGTGAGTTGCTGCGCATTGCACGGTATTTTGTTACTGTTTGTATGGACTTTCTGAATAATCCTCAAGTCCTTGTGGCTTGCTTCTGTAGACCAGGGTTATCTAATTGGTGGACCTCCCAGCTCTTGCAAAACTACAAGTCTCATCATGCCTCTGGGTGTCATGCTTGTGGCTGTCAGTCTTGTTATGCCTCATGGGACTTGTAGTTCTGCAACAGCTGGAGGTCCGCTAATTGCATATCCCTGCTGTAGACAATGTAAGCCCGGTCCTACATCGATTTGAGGGGGGGGAAAGTAACCAAGGCTTTATTTTAGGATGAAGAGGGTTCTAAAAAGTTTCACTTTCAGTTGTGCGCAGTGTTTGACGTGAAAGCTGTTCATCGCGATTTACAATGATCTTCATAATTCCTTTGTCATCAGACGTTGAAATAACTTGCACTATTACAATAATTTAAAGATGTAACGTTCTCATTGACCACTCCCTGCCATTCATGACGATTTTGTTGCTAAGCCTCCTTTTTACTCCTTTCAGTACCAGTTTTGGCAGTAAAGTGGCATTATCAGGGCTTTAAAATCCGTGCTGGGTGCGGTTTTAGCCGGTGTCTTCCAGACGTTCCATCAGAATATCGCTGTGTATGATCTGCAGGAATAAAAAAAAGTTACCTCAAGTTTTATTTGTAGACATTTGTATGGCTTTTTAGCTGCTGGATGTAGCTCCCTTTTTGAAATCTGCAACAGAGTGTGAATGGGGTGTGTGAGGAGCCTGCAGAACGAGGCAAAGCAAACGATGTTCCCATGTGCTGACTTACTGTTGGGAGGGTGGGTTACAGTAAGAATGTTTCTGACTTGTACACTATAATAAAATTATTGTCATTTTTTTAATGTCTGTTTTTACATTGCTGTACTGGAGTATTTATTTCACCTATTAAAAGGTATGTTTTTGGAAACTTTGGATGAAACGCTCATTCGGTGAAGTTTGTCCGAGGCAAGGCTTTGAGCCTTTGTCCACACCACACTTGTTAAAAAAAAAAAAAAAAAAAGAAAGAAAATTGTGTGTGTTTTTGTACAAGGCTTTTATATAAATGTACATTTCCCTTTTTAAAGTGTAACTACAGTAAGTCCCCCCTACTTACAGACAAGTTCCCATAATGGAACTCATTTGTATGTCCAACAAAGATCCGTGTTGGCAGTGCTTTAATTTTGGGTAGAATGCAGAGGGATTGGAACAGCTGTCAGTTTTTATTGCTGTCTGTGCCCCCATTTTGGGAGGTTCACATTCTCCATTTCTCCTGTTTATCATTGAAGGTAATGGAAATTCCATAAATTTGGGTTAAGGGTAAATCTTTCAATGGAGACACTAGTGACACCCTGGGATTCCTTCACTTTTGGAGGGATCTCCTCTCACTTCCTGTGTGTGTTTTTAAACTATAGGACAGGAAGTGAAGTGAAGTCTTCCCCCAAAGGAACACAGATGGCAAAAAACTGGCAAGGGGTTATAAACCCCCCCCCCCAAAAAAAGGTGGGGGGGGTTTGCCTTTTTAGTTGCACTTTTTAAAGACAAACTAAGTTTCAATACTGTGAGCTGTCAGGCTATACAGCTGAACTCCAGATATCTGAATTACATACACTATATTACCAAAAGTATTAGGACATCTGCCTCCACATGCACATTCAGTCCATAGGGTTCAATATGGCGTTGGCCCACCCTTTTCAGCTAGAACAGCTTCATCTCTGGGAAGCCAGTTTTGACCGCTCTTCCAGAAGCACATTTGTGAGGTCAGGCACTGATTGTGGGAAGAGAAGGCCTGGATCACATTCTCAGCTCTAATTCATCCCAAGGTGTTTGTATCGGGTTGAGATCAGTTCTCTGTGCAGGCCAGTCAAGTTCCTCCCACCCTAAACTCGCTAATCCATGTTTTAATGGAACTTGGTGTGTGTGTGTGTGTGTGTATATAAAAGCAGGCCTCCTAATACTTTTGGTAATATAGTGTAATGCACTTGCATTGGTCCAACGTAAGTATGCATGTCTCATGTCTAACGGGCTGCTGCATAAGACAAAAATTATTGTAGTAGTTGATGCGATCTTTCAGGTCCTCTAGGGCAGTGGTCACCAACCCTGTCTTCAGGGCCCACCAACAGGCCAGGTTTTATGTATTACCTTGGGGGAGATGCAGACTAGAATACTCCAATCACTGAGCAGCAAATGATATCACCTGTCATCTATTTCCGTTATCTTGCAAACCTGGCCTGTTAGTGGGCCCTCAGGACAGGGTTGATGACCACTGCTCTAGGGGGTGACTTCACTGCCGCTCACTTGACCCTGCCACCATTCACTGCCTTTATATTTTTGTTTTCATGAAGGCATTTTGGGTTTAACAAGTTTGCAAGAAGGAGCAGTGGTGATATGATCTGTACCTCCTCCACTTAAAGAATGCCTTGCAATTCATTCATAAATAAATACGTTCTTTGGTGGTGCAGATCATACAACCCTCTGACCTGTTTGTAGAGGGTAGCTGCTTTCGTAGGACCTGGAAGGTTGCAACCGTCCCTCTAGTAAGGCCAAATGTTACCATGATGTCCAGCTTTTCCAGTGGCCCAGCAGGCATGAGATATGCATTATTCTTATTGTGCCATGCTAAACCAATATAAGACCACCTGTACAGGGTGTTTCCAGCTCCTGACCATCCAGTCCTGGTTCTTCGTGTACCCGGGAGGCACAGGTGTAGCATGCTGCGGCTGGATGCTGTACCAGGTGGTACTTGCGTTTAAGGTCATATGCATTGTGGGATGTGTGCTTCAAACTCCTGGTATTCTGATGAAGAGGCGATATGTCCCCTCCTTGCTACCTGTTTTAACCCTGGAAATGCCAACTTGCTGTGCTGCAACCACGTGCGTCACAGGGCGGTTGCGGCATGGCACTATTCACGTTCAGTGGGTTGTTATTGTCCACTGAATGTGACAATGCTTAATGTCTGCTGCAAAGCAAGGCATTCTGGCTGCGACATGTATGAAACCCCCAAACAGCTGCATGCCTTTGTTCAGGTGGGTGATTTTAATGCCGGCCATACACGGTTCGAATTTCGAAAGAATTTTCTTTCGAAAATCGTATCTTAAGAATTTTCGTATGAATTTCGCACCATTAGTGGGCTGCAGCAACAGCCGATTTTCGTGCGGAAATAAAATTTGAGGAATCGGACATGTTGGAAATTTTTAGAAAAACTAACGATTTTCTAATCAATGATGGGAGAATTGTGCGAGAAACGTAATAAGAAAAGAAAATGTATGGAGATAAAAGAAGATTCCCAGCCAAGAAAATTCTTTTCTGTACCAACATGAGGTGAAATTGAAGGCTTGGTTGGCCGAATTTCGAAAATCAATGGTGGCATCATCGGATCACAAAAAAAACGAATTTTCTGATTTTGAAAAGAAAATTCATTCGAAATTCGACCGTGTATGGCCTGCATAAGGGGATCACCAGATTCATTTTGCCATGTGTGAATGAGCCCTTAGCATTGAGACAAACCAATTGACACAGACAAGGGTATTTGCAATGGTCCACTGTTCGTTTATGCAAAGTCTCAAAAGAAAAACTGTTTGGCTTGACCTCATATTATATCGTTTTGGTATATCTGAGGACAAAAATCTGCAGAAAATCTAATGTGTATGAGGCCTTAGAGCTGGCAGGGGACAGTTGCAGCATCAGGCCAGTGCCGTATCTACCTAGGTTGGTATCAGTCTTTAAAAAGAAGAAAAAAAATCCTTACTTCCGTTTTTGGCCCCTTTTTACATGATAGACTCCGATCCACCTGTCCGTTTTCCAGGCGGCTGTGAGTGGGCCACCCAATGACTTGTGTTAGCAGGTGGAGATGTGTCCGCTGACACCCGCCTGCCATCCGATCTGCAGAGATCAAGTGAAAACGGACAGCATGTCTGTGTTCATCTGATCTTCCCATAGAGATCAGCTGGGCTCTGACAAGTCCGTCCCTGCACAGTGAGCAGAGACAGACCTGTCCCCCGCCGGCTCAGTGGGGGATAAACGGGGCAATTGCCCGCTGAGCAGATTCTCCCCTCCCCCCCGTGTGAAAAGGGGCCTTAAAGCACTGTGTTTTTTTTTTCCCCTTGCGATTGCATGTTAGTGCAACGTATATACCCTCCTGCAGCACTCATTCACAGATGTGAACCTAGCCTGAATCTACTAGTACATCTAATGGGCTGGCCTTACATTATACAATAGCATTGTATAGTTTTCTTTTAGATTTACCAAAACCATAAAATATGAGGTCAGACCGAATCACTTTCAATTTGTATGCAGTAAGGCAGGCCCTTGCACTACATAGTTGAAAGTAAATCTAAAAATTGAATAAGAAAATTGTAGAATGTATGGCCAGTTTACTTCATACCCCGTCCATAGTAATATGACGTCCGCAGGAGGGATCTCCCATTCTGGGCAGGCGTCATATGACGTCCTGGGCTTCCCGGCCCTGGGGGGGGGGGCGCGTGCACCTGCCGCATCACTAGGGAGCTGGTGCCCGCAATGTCCGCCAGGCACCCGCCATATCCCGATAACCAAGCAGGACCGTGGATCTGTGTGTAAACACACATCCACGTCCTGTCAGGTGAGAGGAGACCGCGTGTGTGTTACCAGTACAGAGGAACACTGATCGGTCTCCTCCTTCCCACCACAGTTAAACTCACTCCCTAAGTAACACAATTAACCCCTTGATCGCCCCCTAGTGTTAACCCTTTACCTGCCAGTGACATTTATACAGAAATTATTGAATTTTTATAGTACTGATCGCTGTATAAATGTGGTCCCAAAATGGTGTCCGCAGCAATGTCGCAGTCACAAGAAAAATTGCAGATCGCCATTACTAATAAAAAATAAAAATGCCATAAATCTATCCCCAATTTTGTAGACGCTATAATTTTTGCGCAAACCAATCAATAAATGCTTATTGCGATTTTTTATTTATTTTTTTTTTTTTAAGTTATAATTTTCTTACCAAAAATATGTAGAAGAATACATATTGGCCTAAACTGGGGAAGGGATATTTATTATGGCACAAAGTAAAAAAAATTTTTTATTTTTTTTCGAACTTGTCACTCTTCAAGCAAAAGCAGAGGTGATCAAATATCACCAAAAGAAAGCTCTATTTGTGGGGGAAAAAAAAAAGAAAAATTTCATTTGGGTACCATGTTGTAGGATCGTGCAATTGTCATTCAAAATGCAACAGCGCTGAAAATTGGCCTGGGCAGGAAGGGGGTGAAAATGCCCGGTATTGAAGTGTTTAACCCTACCCTCTCCACAGACTGACATAGCTTCTATTTAAATGTCGGCGTTGCTCCTCCATGCCAAGTGGAGACAACCCAAGACAAGAAGTGTATTGCTGACCACATCACCAGGTAGAGGTAAAGGAAGCGCACACAAAAAAAAAAATTGCAGCCACCGCAGTTGAGGATTGGCAAGCTGCAATATCATTTTTACTTTTACGTTTGGATATGCTTTAAGCAGCCAATCGTACTGTGTATGTCAGATGGAAGCCGGAAATGTCACCAAACTAAATGCACAAGAAGTGAATGCCAAGAGCAGACAGGATGCTGGGAATTTCCCACTTTGATTGGAAGCTTTGTGTTTCCTGCCCCGGATCAGGTTCTCCCGTACAATTACATTACATGTGAACACAGTGTCAGGGTAAGGCTACACCTGATCTATAAGATAGTCTGTGTGAAAAAGGCTTTCGCTGTATTTCTGGGTCTTACATGTAGATTGTAAAGGGCTGAGTGCTTGATAACAAGCCTGCTATGCTGGCATTTGCTAATTCCTTAACGCTATAATAAGGCTTATCCTGAGCAATGCCTAATCTGATTTAGTAGCTGCTAAATGTTGAAAATACTTCTCGCTGTGAAGGGACATGGTCAACAAATAAAATATAAAAAAATGTTTTTCTTCATTTGCTGCATTGGTAATGTACTTTTTCTCATCTATGTCTGGTAAAAGGAGAATACTGGCCCAGTGGTGAATAGGAGGGTGTAGATGAATTCTTCTCTGTTTTGTCCTACACCAGTCATTTCCTTCTCTAGGTCTTGCATCAGCTATTGTCCATGTTCTGCCTCGGTGACGGGAGTCCCAGACCTCTCTGGAAAATCCTTACTGACGCAAGAAGAGCCTGGAGGGAGTATACAACTGAGAGCACAGGTAGACGAGGCAGTGTCTTTACTTATGTAATGTTCCCTATTATGCAAAGTTCTATATTTTTTTTTTTTTTTACGAACAAACATGTTATGCTTGCCTGCTCTGTGCAATAGTTTTGCACAGAGCGGCCCCAATCCTCCTCTTTTCTAGACCCTCTCTGGTGCTCCTGGTCCCTCCCGCACCCAGAGCAAGTGGCTTGCTCCCAAGCCGCTGCTCTCCGTGTCCATTTACCCACACAGCTGTGGCATGGCCCTGCCCCCCCTCATTGCCTCTTATTGCTTTTTCAGCCAAAGAGGAGGGAGAGTCCCCAGAGAGCTCTTGTGCACATTGCGGGATTGCAATGGGGCTCAGGTAAGTATTGGGGGGGGGCTGCTGCACAAAGAAGGTTTTTGTTTTTTTCATAGCATGCATAAAAGTAAGAGAACGTTGAGCCTTTACAGCCACTTTAAAGTGGTTGTAAACCCTTACAAACCACTTTGACCTATACGGTTTAGGAGATATTTACCTGAAGACAGCCACCGCTGTCTACGGCGCATGCAAAGGCAGGCTTGGAAGCAAGGATGAGCCAGAAGCGGTCGGTCTTGTAAACTAGCATTCGTAATGTAGAATTGACATTCGTGACGTGGCAAATTATGAAATCTCCAAATGCAGCGCACAATTCTCTTCTTCTTTAATGAGATAATAATGAAGCTGCTTTGCTGGTGATACTGATGGAGTTATTGCAAACTAATTTTCAAAGTTTTTTTTCTAGTGATTTCAAGAATATTATTTATTTATTTTTTGGGCAAGTTACCACAACACCATTATCCTGTAGCTTTTAAGATCAAATATACAACTATGTTGGCGTCCCTTGTCAATTTTACATTGTTTTTTTTTTTAAATGTAACTGCCTACTCCCAAACTGTCATTTGACGTAAAATACATAGCCATGTAGAATTCTACACTATTTTTTATTGTGCATTAAAAAAAAGTAAACCAATAAAATTAGACATGCTATCTGCCAACAGAACTTAACCAAAAAGTGCATTCTATGCATCCAAAAATATAGAAAATATACCGAACCAAAAAATAAAATAAAAGCCTCATGCATGTGTCCTGCTTCTTAACCAGTTGCCGACCGCCGCACGCCGATGTACGTCGGTACAATGGCACGGGCAGGCATAAGGACATACATGTACGTCCCTTGCCTCCCGCGGGTCGGGGGCCCGATCGGGCCCCCGCCCGGTGCCTGCGGCGGTCGGTATTCATACGGGAGCGATCCCGGACGAGGGGACGGCCATTCATTCATGGCCACCCCCTCGCGATCGCTCCCGACGAATAGAAATCCCCGGTGACATCACTTCCTCTCCTGTAATGTAAACACAGGAGAGGAAGTGATGTATTCTCTCCTCCGTGTCGGTATTTTTCGTTCCGACACGGAGGAGAGCGGATCAGTAAGTTGCACCAACACTCACACACACAGTAGAACATGCCAGGCACACTCACACCCCCCCTTTACCCCCCGATCACCCCCCCAATTACCCCTGCCCCCCAGTCACAGTGACACCAATGTCATTTTTTTTTTTTTTTTTTTTTTTTTGCATTGGTGTCATTTGTGACTGTAATAACTGTTAGGGCAGTTAGAGTTAGCCCCCTTTAGTTCTAATGTACCCCCCTAACCCCCCCAATAAAGGTTTAACCCCGTGATCACCCCCCGTCGCCAGTGTCACTAAGGCTGGGTTCACATTGCAGCGGTTTATGAGAACGAATGTGATTCGCACCGCACTGCAGTGCAAATCACATCCGATCTCTGTGCGATTCGAGTTCAGCCATTCGCCGCACCCGCCGCACCCGCCGCAAATTCGCACGGGACCCTTTTTTTGGCCCGCAGCAGAATCGGATCGCATGGGTGTTCACACCATGCGATCCGAGTTTGCAGATCGCACTGCGATATGCGAACTGATCTGGGGGTGTCAGTAACATTTCACTGACACTCCCAGCAGTTCGCATAGGGCAGTGTGAACTGCCGCCGGGAGGCATGCGATGCGGGAACCCGCCGCGGATTCGCGGCGTTTCCGCATCGCTCCAGTGTGAACCCAGCCTAATAAGCGATCATTTTTCTGATCGCCGTATTAGTGTCACAGGTGACGCTAGTTAGGCAGGTAGGTATTTAGGTTCGCCGCAGCTTTTTATAGCGCCAGGGACCCCCATATACTACCGCATAAAGCCCCCTGATTGCCCCCTAGTTAACCCTTTCACCAGTGATCACCATATAACTGTTACAGGTGACGCTGGTTGGTTAGTTATTTTTTTATAGTTTCAGGGCACCCGCCATTTATTACCTAATAAAGGTTTAACCCCCTGATCACCCGGCGGGTGTCATTTGTGACTAATAACTGTTAGGGCAGTTAGGGTTAGCCCCCTTTAGTTCTAAGGTACCCCCCTAACCCCCCCAATAAAGGTTTAACCCCGTGATCACCCCCCGTCGCCAGTGTCACTAAGGCTGGGTTCACATTGCAGCGGTTTATGAGAACGGATGTGATTCGCACCGCACTGCAGTGCAAATCACATCCGATCTCTGTGCGATTCGAGTTCAGCCATTCGCCGCACCCGCCGCACCCGCCGCAAATTCGCACGGGACCCTTTTTTTGGCCCGCAGCAGAATCGGATCGCATGGGTGTTCACACCATGCGATCCGAGTTTGCAGATCGCACTGCGATATGCAAACTGATCTGGGGGTGTCAGTAACATTTCACTGACACTCCCAGCAGTTCGCATAGGGCAGTGTGAACTGCCGCCGGGAGGCATGCGATGCGGGAACCCGCCGCGCATTCGTGGCGTTCCCGCATCGCTCCAGTGTGAACCCAGCCTAATAAGCGATCGTTTTTCTGATCGCCGTATTAGTGTCACAGGTGACGCTAGTTAGGCAGGTAGGTATTTAGGTTCGCTGCAGCTTTTTATAGCGCCAGGGACCCCCATATACTACCGCATAAAGCCCCCTGATTGCCCCCTAGTTAACCCTTTCACCAGTGATCACCATATAACTGTTACAGGTGACGCTGGTTGGTTAGTTATTTTTTTATAGTTTCAGGGCACCCGCCATTTATTACCTAGTCTCACTAGTGTACCCCTAAATTTAGGGGTGTCTACTTTCCAAAATGGGGTCATTTGGGGGGGGTTTGTGCCATCTTGGCATTTTATGGCCTTCAAAACTGTAACGCCCTTAGAAAGCCTGAAGGCGGTGCTTGGTTTTCGGGGCCCCGTACGCGGCTAGGCTCCCAAAAAGTCCCACATATGTGGTATCCCCATACTCAGGAGAAGCAGCAGAATTTATTTTGGGGTGTCATTTCACATATGCCCATGGCATGCGTGAGCAATATATCATTTAGTGACAACTTTGTGAAAAAAAAAAAAAAAAAAAAAAAGTTTGTAATTTTCCCGCAACTTGTGGCAAAATATAAAATATTCCATGGACTCAACATGCCTCTCAGCAAATAGCTTGGGGTGTCTACTTTCTAAAATGGGGTCATTTGTGGGGGTTTTGTGCCATCTTGGCATTTTATGGCCTTCAAAACTGTAATAGGTAGTGAGGAGTGAAATCAAAAAATTACGCCCTTAGAAAGCCTGAAGGCGGTGCTTGGTTTTCGGGGCCCCGTACGCGGCTAGGCTCCCAAAAAGTCCCACATATGTGGTATCCCCGTACTCAGGAGAAGCAGCAGAATTTATTTTGGGGTGTCATTTCACATATGCCCATGGCATGCATGAGCAATATATCATTTAGTGACAACTTTGTTAAAAAAAAAAAAAAAAAAAAAAGTTTGTAATTTTCCCGCAACTTGTGGCAAAATATAAAATATTCCATGAACTCAACATGCCTCTCAGCAAATAGCTTGGGGTGTCTACTTTCTAAAATGGGGTCATTTGTGGGGGTTTTGTGCCATCTTGGCATTTTATGGCCTTCAAAACTGTAATAGGTAGTGAGAAGTGAACTCAAAAATTTACGCCCTTAGAAAGCCTGAAGGCGGTGCTTGGTTTTCGGGGCCCCGTACGCGGCTAGGCTCCCAAAAAGTCCCACATATGTGGTATCCCCATACTCAGGAGAAGCAGCAGAATTTATTTTGGGGTGTCATTTCACATACGCCCATAGCATGTGTGAGCAATATATCATTTAGTGACAACTTTGTGTAAAAAAAAAAAAAAATTTTTTTTTTTGTCATTATTCAATCGCTTGAGGCAAAAAAATAAAATATTCAATGGGCTCAACATGCCTCTTATCAATTTCCTTAGGGGGTCTACTTTCCAAAATGGGGTCATTTGGGGGGGTTTTGTACTGCCCTGCCATTTTAGCACCTCAAGAAATGAGATAGGCAGTCGTAAACTAAAAGCTGCGTAAATTCCAGAAAACGTACCTTAGTTTGTAGATGTGACAACTTTTGCGCAAACCAATAAATATACAATTATTGACTTTTTTTTTACCAAAGACATGTGGCTGAATACATTTTGGCCTAAATGTATGACTAAAATTGAGTTTATTGGATTTTTCTAATAACAAAAAGTAGAAAATATCATTTTTTTTCAAAATTTGCGGTCTTTTTACGTTTATATCGCAAAAAATAAAAATCGCAGAGGCAATCAAATACCATCAAAAGAAAGCTCTATTTGTGGGAAGAAAAGGACGCAAATTTTGTTTGGGTACAACATTGCATGACCGCGCAATTACCAGTTAAAGCAGCGCAGTGCCAAAGTGTAAAAAGACCTCTGGTCATTTACCAGCAAAATGGTCCGGTCTGAAAGTGGTTAATATAGGGGGTTAACAATGCCAAGAGTTGGTGAAAGCAGGGGTCCGTCATCGAGAGATAATTCCGAAAATCATCTGGATTATTCTCCTGGAGCTTCCGCAGCAAAGGCATATGACATAATTGGTCACGATTAATAAAGCAACCGATTTTTGGTCCAAGAAATCCTCCTCCTAATCCTGGACTGGACTTGGGTCAAAGCAATAACTCCAAGGCCAATATAAATATGTCCTCCGATTCTGCAACATGTCTGGCTGATGAACGGCCGTTCAGAAACAAACTGAAAAGGGTGAAATGAAAAGCATGAATCAACACTCGCCAAACTTCTACTAACGCGAATTTAGCAGAAGGAGCCCAAAGGGTGGCACTAAAGAGCTGAAAAAACACGTAGTATGTCACTACGTACGTGTTTGTTGGCCGACAATTCCTTGCCGTTTGTATGCAAGACAATTCCTGGCCAACACCCTTCAGACAAAAGTCCAAACGTGTATACGAGACTAAATTTGCTGTCCCCTCAAAATAACAACACACAGCCATTATTGGCTAAACCGCTGGCAATAAAAGTGAGTACGCCCCTAAGTGAAAAGGCAGCGGTCCCAGGATAGGGGGGCCTTACTGCCTCCAACAACCTCTCCTGGTCCACCACCCCAGCAGGGCAGCCCCAAAGCGGTCTCCTAGCACCAGAAGGGGGAAGACAAATATCCACCTCCGTGAAGACAGGGTCTCCCCCCCTCAATTAGCCCATATGACCCCAAGTCCAGACAATGCAAAACTAAGTGAAGCTAAGAACTACAACTTGGTAACATTAGGTACCTAAAAAAACAAACAATAGTGAAAGAGGGAGAAGAAGAAAAGGGGGGAGAAGTTAGAAAAGAGGTAAGAGGATGGGGAAGGACAAGGTATGGGGAAGAGGAGTAGAGCGTACCTGTGATCTGAAGCAGTTTTCTGGGTTCTCCACCGAGCGAGCCATGCCAGGGACAGGGCACTCCGAGGGAAGGTCGAATAAGTGAACGTCGTTTATTGGACAATAGTGCCGTCAACCATGCAGGAACGCAGGGATGGTTCTGCTAGCTCCAGCAGTTCCCAGTCCAGACTGCAAGTTGTTTGAGTCGTATCAGACACATGATCCGTCCACGGTTTCCATATTATGTCAAAGCGCTCTCTCACACCTCTCACAGTTTATAGAGATATGACAGTTGCGTTGTGGTAAAGTTAAGCTTTAGATCCCTCTCCCATGCCCGTATATATGTTGGTCTAGTGTTCCCAGTGGCAGTGCTTAGTAGGCTGTATATTTCAGAAACCATGTGGGGGATCTGTTCCTCTTCTATAAAAATTGCTCAAAGGGCGTGAGAGAGGAAATGTCTCTTATAGAGTGGCCATGGACCTCAAAAAAGTGGTGGAGTTGTCTATACCTCCAAAAGTTCATTTTGGAGCCGCTATGCCTGGACTGCAAGGACTCATAGCTTACTAATTTCCCATTACTCATCAGTTTTCTGCAACTGGCGTTACCGCCGTCTACCCAAGGGCCAAAAAAGGCCATTTGTACTCCTGGTGGGAACCATAGGAACCCCCCCAACGGGGACCAATGGGGATATAGGGGGGGACAGACGTAAGGTTGAGTTTACCCTGTCCCAAGTTGAAAGAGCGTGCACTGTCAGTGGGGAGGTAGTGTCTGATAGTCCTCTATGTTCCCGAGACAGCCATGGAGCATAAGCTAAATTCCTCCCCGCCAGCCATTTTTCTAAGGAGACCCAACGTTTGGACTGGGTGTGGAACCTGGAGAGCGATGGCCCTATGAAATCTCAAAATATCTGCGATCCCCAAGCCACCTGTCATTTTTTAATGCTTTAGTAGCTTCAGGGCTATTCTAGGTTTCCGTGCGTTCCACACAAACCCTGACAGTGTACTATCTATCTGGAAAAAGACGTTTCTGGGCAGGGGGATTGGTATCATCTGTAAGAAAAAAAGTATGCGTGGCAGATTATTCATTTTTATTATGTTAATCCGACCTAGCCACGTAAAGATGGTCTTGGTCCAGTGGGAGAGATCCCTCTTAACTGCAGTAAGTAAGGGGGGGGGGGGAGTTTGCCACATAGAGGATGTCAGAGTGGTCTGTTAATTGTATACTTAAGTATCTAATGAAAGATTTGGCCCAGGTCAAGGGAAGGTGGAAGAGCACGTTGTCTGCATATGACGACAGTTTGTGCTCCGTGTTTCCAACCTTCAGACTTTTTATATCTGCGTTTGCTCTTACAGTACATAGCAATGGCTCAAGCACTAGAGCGAAGAGGAGGAGAGAGAGAGGGCATCCCTGTGTCGTGCCATTCCAAATTGGGAATGAGAGGAGAGCACTCCATTTACTTTGACCTGCGTACAGGGGGGCAGAGTATAGGGCCATAATTGAGGTCACTTAATGTGCTTCTTCTTGAGCCACTCCTTTGTTGCCTTGGTCGTGTGTTTTGGGTCATTGTCATGCTGGAATACCCATCTGCGATCCATTTTCAATGCCCTGGCTGAAAGAAGAAGGTTCTCACCCAAGATTTGATGGTACATGGCCCCGTCCATTGTCCCTTTGATGCAGTGAAGTTGTCCTGTCCCCTTAGCAGAAAAACACCCCCAAAGCATTTCCACCTCCATGTTTGATGGTGGGTATGGTGTTCTTGGGGTCATAGGCAGCATTCCTCCTCCTCCAAACACGGTGAGTTGAGTTGATGCCAAAGAGCTTGATTTTGGTCTCTTCTGACCATGACATTTCACACAGTTCTCTAAATCATTCAGATGTTCATTAGAAATCTTCAGACGGGCCTGTACATGTGCTTTCTTGAGCAGGAGGACCTTGCGGACGCTGCAGGATTCAGTCCTTCACGGCGTTGTGTGTTACCAATTGCTTTCTTGGTGACTATGATGCCAGCTGTCTTAAGATAATTTACAAGATTCTCAGGTGTACCTGCTCCCACTTCTGTCTCAATTACCCACAGCAAACCGACCCAGAAGTTCCCCCCTCCCCTGCAGCCGTCCCATTCACAAAGCACAGGGCGCTTCATGCATGCGCAGTAGGAAAATGGCTGTGAAGCCACAGGGCTTCACTGCTGCTTTCTCATAGTCAAGATGTCGGCACCAGCACCCTACAGCCAATTAAAATTGGCTCAGGTGAAGACACTGGATTCCTGGACAGGTAAGTGTCCTTATATTAAAAGTCAGCAGCTACAGTATTTGTAGCTGCTGACTTTGTTTTTTGGGGGAGGATCCTGGAGCTCCTCTTGATTGACTTGCAATTACTATGCAAGCATTAAAAATGAATCTCTACATGTATGCGGGATTTCAAATCCAACATTACACTGACAAAATTTAATTTTCTTATTTTTTTTACTTATTAGTTTAATACCGCTTTAACCTTTAGGCCTCATGCACGCTAGTGTAAAAATGGAACATTCAGGTTTGTAAAGCAAACATTCTTCAACAGATCTGAATGCAAACAATGGTTTTCTATGTACGCATAGTACGCACACATATAAACTGACATTTATACACTTCTAGGTGGATCATCTTCTGGGAAAAATGTGGGGAATATGTCATATGTGCATGCGTGTTTAAAGAAAGGCCCTGTTCAGGCATCGTGTTGCGGGAACAAGCATTCCTATTTGCAACTCTGAAAGCAAGATTTGCACACGTTTACTTCATTGGGCTGCCCTATGCGTTTGTCACTCAAAATAAGAGCCTGCTTTTTTTTTTTGGGCAACAAGCTTAGCACAATTTATAAACACACATTTTGCACAACAGTGGCAGAATCACATTTGAGGTGCCATTAAGAATAATGGTGGTCGGCAAAAAACTGCCCCCCCCCCCCAATTTGCCGGTCAGTCTAGCACTTACCCTATGTAGCGTGCAGCGGCTCCATGTCCTCACCTCCATTGGGCGGGTTCCAGCGTGCGGCTCCTCCCCTCCTTCTAGGCCTCCAATAGGATCGCCTGTCCTTTCAGCCAATCGGGTGATGGGTGTCAAAACCTGCTTCCCGATTGGCCGGGAGGAGGATCAGTGTTACAACAGCGAATTAATATCCGTTATTATCTACTGACTGGAATGGTACCAGTTGATTGGAGAAAAGCCAATGTAGCACCAATATTTTAAAATGGCCCAAAATACATCCCTGGGAATTAAAGACCAGTTAGCCTAACATCAATATCTTGGAGGGGATGATAAGGGACTATATACAACATTTTAGTAATGAGAATGGTATCATTAGCAGTAATCAGTAATGATTCATGAAGAATTGCTCTTGCCAAACCAATCTATTAACCTTCTATGAGGAGGTGAGTTGCCAGCTAGATAAAGGAAGGCCCGTAGATGTGGTGTATCTGGATTTTGCAAAAGCATTTGACACAGTTCCCCATAAATGTTTACTGTACAAAGTAAGGTCCGTTTGCATGGACCATAGGGTGAGTACATGGATTGAAAACTGGCTACAATAGCGAGTTCAGAGGGTGGTGATAAATGGGGAGTATTTGGAATGGTCAGGGGTGGGTAGTGGGGTCCCCCAGGGTTCTGTGTTGGGACCAATCCTATTTAATGTGTTCATAAACGACCCGGAGGATGGGGTAAACAATTCAATCTCTGTTTTTGTGGATGATACTAAGCTAAGCAGAGCAATAACTTCTCCGCAGGATGTGGAAACCTTGCAAGAAGATCTGAACAAATTAATGGGGTGGGCAACTACATGGCAAATGAGGTTCGATCTAGAAAAATGTAAAATAATGCATTTCAGTGGCAAAAATATGAATGCAATCTATACACTGGGGGGAGAACCTCTGGGGGAGTCTAGGATGGAAAAGGACCTGGGGGTCCTAGTAGATGATAGGCTCAGCAATAGCATGCAATGCCAAGCTGCTGCTAACAAAGCAAACAGAATATTGGCATGCATTAAAAAGGGGATCAACTCCAGAAATAAAACGATAATTCTCCCGCTCTACAAGACTCTGGTCCGGCCGCACCTGGAGTATGCTGTCCAGTTCTGGGCACCAGTCCTCAGGAAGGATGTACTGGAAATGGAGCGAGTACAAAGAAGGGCAACAAAGCTAATAAAGTGTCTGGAGGATATTAGTTATGAGGAAAGGTTGCGAGCACTGAACTTATTCTCTCTGGAGAAGAGAGGCATGAGAGGGGATATGATTTCAATTTACAAATATCATACTGGTGACCCCACAATAGGGATAAAACTTTTTAGCAGAAGGGAGTTTAACAAGACACGTGGCCACTCATTAAAATTAATAGAAAAGAGGTTTAACCTTAAACTATGTAGAGGGTTCTTTACTGTAAGAACGGCACAGGCGGTGGTCTCAGCGAGGAGCATCGATAGTTTCAAGAAACTATTAGATAAGCACCTGAACAACCGCAACATACAGGGATATACAATGTAATACTGACATATAATCACACACATGGGTTGGACTTGATGGACTTGTGTCTTTTTACAACCTCACCTACTATATGTAACTATGTAACACACCTGGGTGGGCTGTGAGTGCATTCTCTGCGCCCCAAGCCCATACTATTTTGAAGCCTATAAGAGTCTCTGGCTCTAATCAGTGCTTAAAAAAAAAAAACACCCACCCCGCATTGGAATCCATGCACCTGTTGTCCTGTAAGGGGCCGGACGCATGGATAGGGGGAGGCGGCGATGGATAGGGGGCGGTGCCCGTGCGTTCTTAATGGACGGCCCCCCATCGAGATTCTAATATGAACTGGGGGGGTAGACTTCCGGCTCAGTTCGCTGTGGCGAATTGAGCCAGGAGTGGGAGCGGGTACCTGTCAAAACCAGGTGTCTGCTCCCCCCCCCCCCCCAAAAGGTGCCAAATGTGGCAGCAGAGGTATGGTTGAAAGGCAGACCTGCAGAACAGACAAGATGTCACACCACTTCATAAAACTCTTTATAAAACTGAGCTCATAATATCCCCTGCCCATGTGCCCTCTCCCCTGACTTTTCTATTAAGATCTGTTGCACAACTACCATTTCCTCTGCTCATGCCAGGGTGCTAGGTGTAATGCTGGACTCTGACCTGATCTGTCCTTTCAGTGCCAAATTCAATTACTATCCAAATCTTGCAACCTTCACCTCCATAGCATTTCCAAAATTCACCACTTCTTAAAGCGGAGCCCCACCCAAAAGGGGAAGTTCCACTTTAAGGACTCCTCCTCGCCTCTTCTGCTCCAAATGGCATTTTTTTGAGAAGCGAAGCGGGTACCTGGTTTAAACAGGTACCCACTCCCAAGTTCTCTTCTCCCCCTCCCTCTGCACAATTATTTTGGGAAGGGACGTGGCTTGCACATGCGCAGTAGACTCGCAGCTGAGAAGCCGCAAGCTGTCACGGCCGGGTGCCCACAGATTCCGGTGCCAGGGAGAGAAGACTACTCGGTTTAGCACATTGCTGGATCCTGGCATAGGTGAGTCTGTGGTAACCACTTGCCAACTTAACCGAATGACGGCTACAGCACAGACACAGCTGATCACAGATTAGGGTAAAGGGCCAATCGCAGCAGCCCTTTACTATGTGATCAGCTGTGTCCAATCACAGCTGATCACAATGTAAACACACTTACCAGTTATTGGCATTCCTTTCTTCAGGCTCTGTCACAGTAAGTGGAAAGTGTGAAAGGGGACATCTACACTGATTATCAGTGCCGCCTCATCAGCACACATCAGTAAAGAAGAAAGAATACCTGTTTGTAAAATTTTATAACAGAAACTTTGAAAAACTCTTTTTTTTTCCATTTGCTTATCAAATAATAAAAGCAGTGATGCTTATACTGTATAAAAACGTCAAAAATGTAAAGTGTATACTGTATACCTGTTCTTACAAGGAATACCGTGCTATTATCTAAAATTAAAGCTGCTAACCCCACAAATGACAAATCATTGTGCAAAAAAATGTGTAGTATACATGCTGCGCTAAAAGAAAATTATGCAATGTAAAAACCATAGATACTTGAATCTACATGTTACAACTACAAAGCATTGATAATTTTCAGTGCAATGTTATTGGAAAGTGCCATGTACAAATAAAGTAAAGTGTAAACTAAAAAAAACAGTAAGAGTCCAAATATACTGTATAGGGAGAAAAGTATATATTCAGTAGGTAGGTAAGTGTTCTTCCAGCATTCTTTTAGGGCCTACTGGTGACTGCGCCCACTGTGCGGCCTCTGTGAGAAATTGATTGTTGGGGGGACCCCACAGATCCCTGAGGTCGTCCCCTCCTATCCATCAGGAGGGTTTTGTGGTGTGGTAGCGGTAATATTTTGTACGCTGGGAAAGTTTGAGCCTTTTTTTAAAAAAATACTAAGTGTGGTGAGTTGACACCAGATGCATATATAAGTACACTTTGATATTGTATACTGTATATGTCATATTTATATTGTCAGTTCTTATGATTCAAAAAATCTCTTTTTCAATTGAACAGAAGCTCCTAAGGAAGCGATAATATGAAAATCGTAAAACATGTCGAGCACCCAGTTGTTTTTTAATCATCAAGACCTATGAACACCCCATCAACATATGCCACATCCTAGTGCAGGTTTTCTTTGATTCAGTTATTAATACCCCACAGGAAGTACACAAGTGGTTTTAATCCTTTTGGGTTGATCAATGGGTCCTCTTTATTTTTCCATTTTTCTTTTCGTTGTCTTTGTATTATCTAATTAATTTGTATTGCTTTTTGATGTGTATTTGTACATTATGCATTGTAAATTATTAAAAAATGTTTGATATAATTTTTTATATGTGCCTGTAAAGTCCATTCCTTTTTCCATTTTTTAAACCTCCGTGAGAAAGGTGACCTGGCTTTAATGGTGGAGTGGTTGACCCTGGGAATTTCCATTGGACTATTCCCCTTGAAGATTGAAGTGTTTCCCTGGTGATATGGTGAGTCCATGTTCTCTGGTAAGGGCTTTTAACCCCCTATGGTGGTGAATAATGACGCCGTGGTGATCTGCACATGAAATTCATGGTTGCCAGCCACAACCATCAGCACATGATTGTAACTAAATATTTTGACTTTTCTCACTATATATTTGGACTTTCACGCTTTACTTTATTTGTATATGGCACTTTCTAATTAGGAAAATGATCAATGCTTTGTAGTTGTAACATGTAGATTCAGATATCTATGGTTTTTCCATTGTGTCATTTGCTATTAGCACAGCAAGTATACTACACAGATGATTAAATACCACCAAAAGAAAGCTCTTTATGTGTGAAAAAAAATGCTAAAAATGTCATATGGGTACAGTGTTGCATGACTGGGCAACTGTCAATCAAAGTGTAATGCCCCATACACACGAGCGGAATTTCCGTCAGAAAAATCTTGGATGGTTTTTCCAACGGAATTCCACACAAGATTGGCTTGCATACACACGGTCGCACAAAAGTTCTCGCACAAAAGTTCTCGGAACTTTCGGCTGTCAAGAACACGGTGACGTACAACAGTACAACGAGCCAAGAAAATGAAGTTAAATGCTGAGCATGCGTAGGAATTTTGCGCGTCGGAATTGCTACAGGCGATCGGAATTTCCGATCAAACTTTTTTGTCCGTCGGAAAAATAGAGAACCTGCTCTCAATCTTTTGCTGGCGGAAATTCCACCAGCAAAAGTCCGATGGAGCACACACACAGTCGGAATTTCCGACCAAAAGCTCACATCGGACTTTTGCTGGCGGAATTTCCAATCGAATGTAAGGGGCATAAGAGCGCTGAAAGCTGAAAATTGGCCTGGCAGCGAGGGGCTGAAAGTGTCCTGTAAGCAAGTGGCTAAGGCCCGGTTCACACTGGTGAAACCAACGCTCCGACTTTGATTGCATGACATGTAAAAATCAATGTTTCCCTATGAGAGCCGTTTTAACTGCTCCGACTTTGGAAAAAGTTCCCGGACTACTTTGGTCCGACTTCTGTCTGATTTCAGCCCATAGAATTGAATGGAAGGCACATCCAACTCAGATACCCATCTTAACCACTTCAGCCCTGGAAGGTTCCCCCTTTATGGCCATTTTTTTGCGACATGGCACTGCGTTACTTTAACTGAAAATTGCGCAGTCGTGTAAAACTGTAGCCAAATATAACTTTTCCCCAGAAATAGAGCTTTCTTTTGGTGTTATTTGATCACCTCTGTGTTTTTTTTTCGCTAGAAACAAAAAAAGACCGACAATTTTGAAAAAAAAACAAACAACAATATTTTTTTTTTTTTGCTATAAAACAGGCTCAATAAAATAAAAAAAATCGAATTTCTTCATACATTTAGACCAATATGTATTCTGCTACATATTTTTGGTAAAAAAAAAAATCCCAAAAATGCGTATATTGATTGGTTTGTGCAAAAGTTATAGCATCTTCAAACTATGGGATATATTTATTGATTTTTTTTGTTTTTTTAAGTGGCGATCAGTGATTTTTAGTGGGACATTGATATAGTATTATTTTTTTTTTCTTAATAGTACTTTACTTACTTTACTAGGTGGCGATCAGTGATTTTTAGTGGAACTGCAACATTGCGGTGGACAAATCTGACACTAAGACCCCTTTCCCACTGGGGCGTTTTTCAGGCGCTTTAGCATTAAAAAAAATCGCCTGTAAAGCTCCTGAAAGAAGCCTTATCTGCAATCCCAATGTGAAAGCCCGCGTGGCAGGTGACAATCCGCAACTTGTGGCAGGTGACAATCCGCAACTTGTGGCAGGTGACAATCCGCAACTTGTGGCAGGTGATGTAGCAAGTGACAATCTGCAACTTGTGGCAGGTGACATGGCAAGTGACAATCTGCATCTGGTGACAGGCGATGTGGCAAGCCTTAATCCGCAACACGTAGCAGGTGATGTGGCAAGTGACAATCCGCATCTGGTGGCAG
Organism: Lithobates pipiens; assembly: GCF_037356315.1. Taxonomy (NCBI): domain Eukaryota; kingdom Metazoa; phylum Chordata; class Amphibia; order Anura; family Ranidae; genus Lithobates; species Lithobates pipiens. The sequence goes on along the minus strand of NW_027507903.1, from coordinate 45,576,274 downwards.
GTGACAGTGGCAAGGGACACACTCAGGGCTCCAACTGATTTTGCATTATGGTGAGTTGAACTATTTCATTATATATGACAATGTAATAGAAATAATGCGCTTCAATCATCCTGACACCATAACAGCCATGGTGCCAGGATGATTGAAGCGCCAACATTAGCCATTTCCCTGATAAATTGGCCACAAAAAAAGCTTATTTTCTGGCAGTGCCCTTCCCGAGACTAGACTCTGGATCTGCCCCTGGTCTGAATCCTTTTGTATTAAAAAATATTATACTTGTACTGTCTCCGTTTATTTTGTAAAGCACTGCACAAACTGTTGACGCTATATAAATCCTGTATATAAACCACTTCCACCCCCTTCCTGCTCAGGTCAATTTTCAGCTTTCGGCGCTGTCACAGTTTGAATGACAATTGCAACACTGCATCCCTTTGAAAATTTTAACGTTTGTTTTTTTTTGTTTTTTTTTACAGAAATAGAGCTTTCTTTTGATAGTATTTATTCACCACTGAGTTTTTTTATTTTTTGCTAAATAAAATGAAAAAAGCCCAAAACTTTGAAAAAAAATTGCTACATTTATTTGGGGAAATAACCCAAATCAGTGTTTAATATTTAGTCTGTAGGAAAGTTCACAAACTATGGTATAGATATCTATAAATTTGATAAATAAATCTATAAATTTAGTCCTGATGTACGGACGGCCTATCTCATTTCTTGAGGTCTGAAAAGGCAAGTACAGTACAAATATCCCCCAAAAAAAGAAAGTAGACACTCCAAGGTATTTAGTAAGAGGTATGGCGAGTGAAGTTGTCATTTTTTTTGTCACAATTGTTTGGAAAATAAAGAAATGTAAAAAAAAGTGTTTTTCACAATTCTTTTTTCTACATACTGTCACCAGTATAGTACAGAATTATCATATAACTGGTGTGGCGGTGATCAGGGACACTGGTGACAGTATGTAAAAAAAACAAATGAAATTGTTTTTTTTTTTTTTTTTAACACACTGACCAGAGCAATACAATGTTACCATAGTAATACCATACTACTCTGGGGAAGTGATCAGGTTTTTATAAAAAAACTTTTTTTTTTTTTTACACAATATGATTGCTTATACCAGTGAATTTCACTGTTATAAGCAACCATTTTTTTACTGAATGCAATGGATTCATTCAATGTTTACTATTGTGGTTAGCTATGCTTGGCCACAGCTAATCACATGGTACAGATCAACAGAATAGTATACAATGGATGGCGTGAATGAAAGCCATCCATTGTGTATAATTGTCATGTGATCGGCTGTAATTGGTCACAGGGATCACATGGTACTGCCAGTGGCCAGTAGAGTGATCATTCGCACAGAGGGTGATTGATTGTGCCGCAGCACGACCCGTTCTGGGAGGGTGTCATATGATGTCCACCAATAATAGTGAATGTCTTGCCCGGCCATCATTTGATTATAGGCCGTGGGGGAGATTGGTTAATAAATAATTATACATCCAATCTGGCAATTTACAGAAGATGTTTACGTAAAAGAGAAAACCACTGCTAGGTAGGATATTATCTCCCTTATCTTCAATATTTTATTCAATGGCTTTTATTATTATTATTATACAGGATTTATATAGTGCCGACAGTTTACGCTACGCTTTACAACCAGGGCTGGTGCAAGGAATTTTGACACCCTAGGCAAAACCTAATTTTGACGCCCCCCCCCCCCCCCCCCCCCCGCCGCTCCACCCCTGACTATGCCTCCTTTGCCCTGCCCATGTATACCCTACCTTTTTAATGAAGTGCCCATCAAATGCAGCCCACCAGCGCCCATCAATGGCAGCCTCACCAGCGCCCATCAATGCAGCCTCACCAGCGACCATCAAAAGCAGCTTCACCATCTCCCATCAAAAGCAGCTTCACCATCTCCCATCAAAAGCAGCCTCACCAGCGCCCACCAATGCAGCCTCACCAGCGCCCATCAAAGCAGCCTCTCCAGCACCCATCAATAATGCAGTCTACCAGTGCCCATCAATAAATGCTTGCTTAAATTCATTCAGGAGTCGGGACACAGACACAGTCCGCAGCTGCCCCTCTGACACTATGTGTGAACAAAGCGGTGGATGCCTGCTGATGCTGAGACTTATTTGCTTGCTGCAGAGAGAAGAGAGTAGGAACACCAGTGGCTGGGCGCCCTAGGCAGCAGTGCGACCTAGGCAGCTGCCTAGTTTGCCTAGTGGTAGCACCGGCCCTGTTTACAACATTAGGGTAGACAGCACAATTACAATACAATTCAATACAGGAGGGGATCAGAGGGCCTGCTCGTTAGAGCTTACAATCTAGGAGTTTTATTAAGAACTATGAAACAAACATAAAAAGGTTTACAAAATATAACCATCTCAGACCAAGGATTATCATTATCAAATAAAAAAAAAAAAAACAATAATACATAACAAGAACACATATAGAATTGTTGCAGTCCAATGGATACGCTACTGAAGTGCCATAGCAGATGTATTCCACCCCTCCGAGTAGACAGACGACCCCACAAAGTTCCTGGCTGCAGTCCAAGATCACAATATGGCAATAGTTTTCAATATTTCTTATACATAAAGTACTGTGACCTGTTAGAATTGATGTTGCTAGGCGTTGAACTTAATGTTGTGATGTGTGTACTATACAGGAAGTGGCACATAGATACAGCTTGGCTTTGAATTGTTCAGGTTTTTTCTTTGCCATTGCTTTGAGGAGGACTGTATAATCTTCTGCCTTCTCAAGCCTATACTTATTGCTGCAATTCAAACTCCAAGGTATGAGCTGCAGTTCACAGCAACACATTTGTAGACTTTTTCCACCAGAACAAAAAACCGATGTGACTAGGAAGGAATTATCTCCTGGATTAGGGTGGCATCTTCGCACTCTGGGCGGAATGTGGATATTAGTTTGGACTGACGCAGGGGTCACACATAACTGCTCAGGACCAAAATAACTGATTTCCCATTTGAGGATATTGATGGTATGTGTTCTAAGGTGCGTAAACCTATGGCATGTCAGGTTACGAACAAAAGAAGACGCGTCAGCCTAGTGCATTATCCCATGATATTTAGTAAAAATCATTCCTCGGAAATTATACTCACAAACGTATAAATTAAAATCGCTCATTGAGCTACTCATCCGTAGCCCTATAACCTTAGGTACATCAGACTCCAGAATGCATGGGGACCTCACTGGGGTCCTTACCTGCTGACTCTTTTCGAGACTATGCCTTCTTTCGGAGTATAATTTATGTTAATTGTTTCTTATGAGACATCATAGGATAATGCACTAGGCTGGTGCGCCCTCTTTTGTTCATTTTTTTTTTTGCATTGCTTCGGGGTGCCCCCAGTCCAAGAGGGCATCAATGCTAGAGGTTATATCCCCACGTCGTGGAGTTATTCTCAATACCTTACAACAGGATTATTATTATACAGTATTTATATAGAGAAATCAGTTTGCATGGCTCTTTACAAAATGAAGGCAGACCTTACAGTTATAATAGAATTTGATACAAGAGGAATCAGCTCATCTCCCACAGTTATTTCCTTTTTTATCACTTGAATCTCTCTCTTATGCCGCGTACACACGATCGGAATTTTGGTTGGAAAAAGCTCTGATGGTTTTCCCGATGTAATTCCGATGGGATTTCACTCAAGCTGTCTTGCATACACACGGTCACACCAAATTTCGACCGCCAAGAACGCAGTAACGTACAACACGTACAACAGGACTACAAAAAGTAAGTTCAATAGCCAGTAGCCAATAGCTTCCTTCTCATAGCTGAATCTGAGCATACGGGAGTTTTTGTGCGACGGAATTGCATACACACGATTGGACTTTCCAATAGAAACTTTTTCCATCTGAAAAAGTGAGAACCTGCTCTCAATCTTTTGCTGGCGGAAATTCGGCCAGCAAAATTCTGATGGAGCATACACACGGTCGCATTTTCCGACGAAAGGCTCTCATCGGTCTTTTGCTGGCCGAAATTCCGACCGTGTGTACGTGGCATTAGATTGTAAGCTCTAACAAGCAGGGTCTACAATCTAAGAGTGAGAGTCAAGTGATACAAAAGGTAATAACTGTGGGAGATAAGCTGATGGAACAGAACAGTGGAACCTAGGATTACAGGCATAATCCATTCCAGGAGAATGCTTGTAATCCAAAGCACTCACATATCAAAGCGAGTTTCCCAATAGAAGTCAATGGAAATGAAGATAAGACTTCTATTACATGCAATACCACATGTGGCCAGAGGTGGTGGGATGCCGGAGGCCTCGGAAATACTTGGGGACAGCTTGTAGCTGCTGACTTTAAACGTTTTTTTTTTCAGACAGGAGCTCCTCTTTAGCTCCATGAGGATCCACCAGGGCACCATCATTGCTTCACCTCTGGTGGCTGGCAACACTGCATTCCCCATTGGCTTGTATAGCTCCTTACAGCCACCTCATTTGGATGCACCCTTTCTCAGGAGAGCCTTTTGTGTTTACAATTATATACTGAATGCCTACTGTGTATATAAATTGGCTTTCAGTGTTCTCTCTTTCTCTGCATGAATTTCAGCTTCAAAGCGGTAGTAAACCGCATATGGTTAAAAAAAAAAATCTTTCCCTGCAAGGCAATGTCATATTGCGCACGGGAGCCGCCATTTACAGCACGGGCTCTGAAGGTCGCGACTTTCATTGTCATTGGCTGCATGCACTCTGAACAATCTCCTAAAATGTGCAAGTTTAGGAGATATTCACAGTACCTACAGGTAAGCCTTATTATAGGATTACCTGTAGGTACAAGTGGTGTAACAGAGTTTACTACCACTTTAATCACCTCTACTCCTGACTTTATGGTAGACCATTGAAAGAGCAGCAGCACATTGAAGAGGTCATCCTTGTGTCCTCCTGTGTGCTGTAAAGGGGATTGATTACTGACAGCCAATGTAAAGACATATTCATATATTTATGCTAGCTTTACTTTTAAGGGCCTGTTCAAGCCATATGTGATGTGCTTCCCTAGGCAGACCTGCCCAACGCAGTCCCAACTCATTGCAAAGGCAATTCGCCTGGAATCTTATGTGTTTAGTTCACACTTCTGTACTGTGGTGGTGTACACCGAAAAAGGAGGAGACGCACCATTTTTTTTTAGCGCAACATGTTGCTGAACACTACATCGTCAATGTGCATAAAGGTGAATGGAATGTCACTTTTTGACATTCCAATAAAGGTAAAACAAGGTAAACAGTGTGATCATTGCCCTGTTCCTTTCATAGTGCACACCAGCGGCTGTGTGTTGTATCGAGGTGCTGGTGTCAATAGCCCGTCCTCCCCTTTTATTAAGACTAACTCCAGGAAATGTAAAAATGATCCCCTGTAATGAGGCTGTGCCCTCACTGCAAGGGTTAGTTGCTCATATAGTTTTAGGTGCCATAAAAAAGATTTTCTTACCCGATTCTCCACGCTGCTAGACTGTCCCTCCCTGCAGCATCTTCTCTCTATGCCCCAGGGGTCTATGATTCTGATGTCATAAAGACCAATGCAGCGTTCATAGCCCAAAACTTGATGTGATGACCGCCAAATCATGGGGGGCACCATGGAAAATCAGGTAAATTAAAGTGCATTTACTCTATGCTAGGTTAAACGAGCAGTTAATTCTTGCAGTGGGGGAGCAGCCCCCCGCTACAAGAGGATTTTCAAAATTCCCGAATCTGGGTTTTACAATGCGTAGCTGAAGTAAATGCATGTTTGTTTTACTTTTTAATAGTTCTCTGAGGTTCAGCTGTAAAGTATAACTATAGGAAAATTTTTTTTTTTAGTTTTGGATAGAGTGGAGATGGAGGTTTTTATTGCTGTCCGTGCCCTTGATATCTCTCTTAGAGGCCTTTCCTCCTGGCTGTGGTGTTTTGGCATTAAGAATGATTGGTGCTTTTAAACACATGAAACGAGTTTTGGGTGCATTTAGGCACGTCAAAAGGGCTTGGGCATTAATTAATTTCATTGGCCAGAATAATAATTTAAGAATTTTCCGGTCGTCTCGGGAAACCGGGGACAGAAGCAGACGAACAGTGTGGTGGGCCCTGCACCAGGTCTAAACCAAGCCATTCAACACTCTCTAACTAGAGGGGTACCATGCACTTCAGGGGTAACTTCAGCACAGCAGATTAGGCAGGCTGATTCCCCAGACCCAGTATTACAGCCAACTTTTCAGGCAGATGGAGAAGATTCCACCTCCTCCTCGGCAGAGGATCCTGAAGGTTCAGGCTTTAAAACATTGTGGAAAGCTGGTCGCCCCTAAATAGGAGCATTGGCTTCTTTTTGCACACGTAGGGCAGCCAGGTGAATGGGCCGCCCCCATGCGAGTTGCAACAAATCGCTCTTTGAAAATCGCATAGCAAGAACACTTGTCCCCTCTACATGATAATATCAAATGCCATTGAAAAGTGACCTAAACACAGATAGCTTTTCAGTACAATAGCAGAGCCTGCTGCGAGTGTGAACAAGCCTTTGGGTTCCATAGGAGGAACCTAAAGAAACAGGTAGCTACCTTTCCTCTTATGACAGAAATAAGAAGGACTGTTTCAGGAGGAATGACAAAAGGGGGAGAGAAAAACGGTGGATGCGGCAGTCACCAAGCTGGCCAAGAATGTGACACTTCCGACGGAAGACTCTTCCTTCTTTCACGATATCCTTGATTGACGCATTGACATGGACTTAAGAAAAACCTGCTGTTGCTTTAACGTCTGTAGCAAGTGCTATGCGAGTGTGGGCACAGAACTTGGAGTATGCAATCAAAAACCAGCTGCCAAAAGAGGAAAACATCAAGGCTCTTAATGAGATAAAACTCTCGGTGCACTTTGCAGGTGAGACAGCTATAGACATCATTCGATGGTCCTCCAGAGCCATGCTCAGCTCAGTCACAGCCAAAAGAGCGCTGTGGCTAAAACCCTAGGTGGCTGACCCATCCTCAAAGCAGAATTGCTGTAAACTGCCTTTTAAAGGAAAGGAGCTGTTTGGCCAAAAAACTAGAGACTGTCATCTCCAGGATTACAGGAAGAAAATCAGGTCTTATGCCCCAAGATCAAAGGTCCAGACTCTAGAGGGGGCAAACCTCCAGAGGAATGCCAAAAAGGTACTGGGATTTTGGAGGCTTTTGCCCATCCAAGGACTTCAGAAGACGTTGGAGGGGTACACAGTAAACCTTCATAAGATCTCAGAGAAGTTCCAAAAGGCATTGGCTGCACCAGTGATGTCAGCATCCCAGTGCATGAGTCCTCTCTGGACGATGGCTTCATGTATTCCTATGATCCCCTGGGCTCACTAAAAACTCTGTTTTCCCAACAAGGTTTCCTGATGCAGTAAATTTGTCTAGCCCAGCCACTCAGGATCACCAGCCGGAGGCACAAGAGTCTTTGGTGGTAGATGAAACAAACGCTAAACTGCATAGTCCATTAGGACTGCAGCCATTGATCATTGTTGCCACAGATGCCAGCACAGCAGGGTGGGGCGCCACCTGCAAACAACTCAAGATCCAGGGCAAAGGGGAATTTCCCACTTTGGGCCTAGTTTCCAATATTCTGGAACTTCAAGCAGCATTCATGGCATTGGCTGCCTTACATACATGGTCGCCCAATCCTGCACCATCTGGACAACATGGCAGTCTCCTAAATACAAGGCGTCCCTCACACAGCCAACCCCTAAACTGAAGAATAAAATGTTTATATATATATATATATAATATATATACCGTATACACATTTTTTTGGATATGTATTATAGCAGAAAGTAAAAAAAAAGATATTTTTTTTCAAAATTGTCTTTTTTTTTGCTTATAGCGCAAAAAATAAAAAGCGCAGCGGTGATCAAACATCACCAAGAAAACTCTATTTGTTTGGGTACAGTGTCGCACAACTGCGCCAGTGGCGTATTGCAAAAAATGGCCTGGTCATTAAGGGGGAAAAATTTTCCGGGCATTAAGTGGTTAAACAAGGTTTTGTATGGAGCTCCACATTGCTATATATTTTCTTTTCTCTTTGTGAATGCATCCATTGCCAAGTAATAAACACATAATAGTCACATGTTTCTGGCTGATTTTATGCCGTGATGTGGGATTTCACTTTCTGGAGGTACTGTCTGTGGCCTTGTATTCCTCTGCCCTTCCTGTCCGTTTTTTTAGGATATGCCAAAAGAAAATTGTGAACTGAAAACAGGAAACCAATAGCCATGGCTATCAGAAGACGTTTCCTTCAAAGTACAAATGTCTGAGTAATATTTTCAAGTAAGGCTTCACCCATTTCCTGTCAGTGAAGGAAACATTGCCCATCCCTGCACCTCAGATTTGTGTGTTCCTTTTGTGCCTTCATGAAAGGCAGATCAGCCCGGCTTCAGCTTGTAGGCTGCAAAGGAAACCTCATCCGTGAAGACTGAAGTCATAGGATGAATTCTATTTGTGGATTAGTTACCCATTTTTCTCCATTGGTCTAATAAATAAAAAATGTCTGCAGGTAGCTACATTGATTATATTAAAATCAGATACTTCCCACCACTAATTGGTCCCACAAAAATTTTAGCTGGACTCTGACAAGGACCTAAAAAAAAAAACAGTATACACCACTTTGTAAAAACCATGCACCCCTGATGTGGCATATCTTATCTCAAGTACCCCTAGAGAAGGGCACATTTATAAGCAATTAATCTGTGTATCAATCAATAAACAAGTGCAGCGCATAAAAGCAAACTCTGGGGTTGATTTACTAAAGGAAAATCCACTTTGCACTACAAGTGCACCTGGAAGTGCAGTCACTGTAGATCTGAAACGGGGGGAAGCTCTGCTGATTTTATCATCCAATCATGTACAAGCAAAAATGCAGTTTTTTTTTATTTTCCTTGCATGTCCCCCCTCAGATCTACAGCGACTGCACTTCCAAATGCATTTGCAGTGCAACGTGGATTTGCCTTTAGTGAATAAACCCCTCTGTGTCTAAACAAAATTAATAAGTGGCAATCCCTTAATGGAAAAAATATTAATAAACATGTAAATAATGTCCATAAAAGTCCAGAAAGCATACAGTAAAATGTACAGATTTCTACACCTGAAAACGTGAAGTGATAGAAAAAAGGAAAAAAAAAAAAAGTCCCAAATAAACGCTGTGATAGGTTAAAAAGAAATCCAGGGATAGCTGATGTGACACTAAGGAAAACTCCACACCAGAGGGCTTACTAGAGTACCGGTGAACCTCTTATTCAAGGTGGTCAGAAAACGCTCAATTAAACAATAATGATAGAACTTGTGGCAGGGACATGGACATCCACTCTGGTAACTCTGTAGTCAACCCAACGGATCCTCACCCACACTCACTGGATCATGAAATCTGCAAGATAAAGGCTAAAACTAGTGAAGTATTGTAAAACATCCAATTTTATTAAAAAGTATTGCACTTACATTAACATCGATTGTAAAACAGCATGTAAAAACGCCAGCGACAAAGATAGGTCTTTCTCCAGTGAGCAAAATGGGTGACCAACAATCGCGCTTGCTTTTAGTCAGATGTGACGTCATCAGGGGCATCTGACGAAACACGTAGGACCCTGAGTTACTGGCACTCAGGTAAGCTTTTGGTGTGGATATTTTCTTGGTGTCACATCGGCTATCTTGAATTTCTTTCTAACTTATCACAGAGTTAATTTTCACTTCACTTCATGTTTTCAGGTGTAGACATCAGTAGATTTTGCTGGAACCTTATGGACATTATTTACACGTTTATTAATATAACAAGCGCAGATATTCTTTTCCTTTTTAATCTGTGTATAAATGTTTTATGATTGTGGCCTCATTCGCACAGGCGTGCCGATCCATATACCCGTCTGAAGGGTCGTCTTCAGTCGCGTGCGATGCATAGGTGTTCTGTGCAAGGGTATGCAGTCTGTTGCAATCAATGACAGGTGAGCGGCTGAATGGGCCTTCATGCACATCCCAGGATGCACATCCTATGGGGGTCCAATGCGTGGATTAGAATGCAGACAGGCTGCATACTGCTCTGTGCACTTGACTCGCACATATGGGATGTGCATGGATGTCTATGCAGCTGGCTGCTTGTCAGCATGCCACTGCACAGAACACCTATGAATCCTGGATGGCCTTTTGCACGGACATACAGATCATTACACTCCTGTGAATGAGCCTCAGTAGAGATGACCTTGGGTGTCCCTGAACTCAGCTCTATCTATTCCAGGTAATTCGCGGCTCACAGCACACCTAAACAAGGGGGTGGGATACTGGTGACGTCAGTGCTCTTATATGGACACGTGCCCATATTTTTACTGGTTATACGTCCATATAGGGGCACTGATGTCACCAACATCTCACCTTTTGTTTACATGTGCTGCAGGGCAGGGACTGACAGCTGATTGGACTAAAAAATAGTCTGCAGTAAGTTTGGTAAGAAATGAGTTTGAAAGATGCCTGAGCTCATCTCTATAACATGGGAGTCCACGGGAGAGGGCAAGGGGGGTCAAGTGCCCCCCCGGAATTGTCAAGGTGTTGCAGCAGCCAGCAGGGTCCACCGCAGCCGCCCCCACGCTGCAGAATTTTCTGAGTCCGCTGGCTGCTCTGTGTCTCTGAGACTGACATCTATCATCTGACGTTCCCTCCCCCCTCGGCCACTTCACTCCAGTCATTGGTTGCAAGCCTGCTTGTGTTGTATAGATCCGGCCGGCGTCAAGTGGCCGAGTCAGAGTCAGTGTTACGCTGATGCCTGCCAGTGCTGCCCTGGGCCTAGGGGATCATCATCACAGACAGGAAATACTGAGGCATACACAGTGAAGAATCACAGGTAACAGCAAGAGGAGCATTTTTATATATAATAATATATTGCTTTGCTTGGAAAGTGGGACAGCTGAGCTGAGCTATAATTGCAATTTGCTGGAAAGATATGTGTGTGTACAGTTTAACCAATTAAGGACCGCTTCATGCCGATATACGTCAGCAGAAGGGCACGGCTGGGCACAAGCATGTACAGGTATGTTGCCCTTTAAGTGCCCAGCCGTCACTGCACTGGTGACCCGGATCCGGACTTTTGGCGGAGGTCCGACAGACTTTCCAAATTAACAGACTTGCCCACACACGGACTAAAGTCCGTTCATTTTGAACGTGACTGCAGGTATGACGGAACTAGAGAAGGAAGTCAATGTCGCCACTTTCATCAGAGAGATTGACACCTTGCGAGCCCAGTCGCCTGGTATGGGTTTAAGGGTAACCCCCTACGCCAAAAATACGGCGTGGGGGTCCCCCCAAAGTCCATACCAGACCCTTATCCGAGCACGCAGCACGGCCGGTCAGGAAAAGGGGTGGTGACGAGCGAGCACCCCCCCCCCTGAACTGTACCAGGCCGCATGCCCTCGATATGGGTGGGTGGGTTCTTTGGGGAAGGGGGGCGCCCTGCGGTCCCCCCACCCCAAAGCACCTTGTCCCCATGTTGATGAGGACAAGGGCGAGGGGCTTATCGGAATATGGGAGCCCCCTTTAATAAGGGAGCCCCCAGATCCCAGGCCCCCACCTTATGTGAATGAGTATGGGGTACATCGTACCCCTACCCATTCACCTGGGGGAAAAGTGTCAATAAAAAAAACACACTACACAGGTTTTTAAAGTAGTTTATTAGTCAGCTCCGGGGGTCTTTTTCTGACCCCCGGAATTAGCAAACTACCAATAAAGTGTTGGAGTTACCTGTGTCACCAGTCTTCCATAGGAAAGCTGCCATAATGGTTCTTCAGAGCAGACAGGGATAACAACCCCAGGTCTTGGACGAACCTGCCACATCGCGTCCCCCCATCAAATGCCCAGGAGCGAAAAAAGGAGAGATGTTCCTCCTAGAGGGGCAAGAGGGGAGACTGAGGGGGCCAGTCACCTCGAGGCGTTTAAAACATCCCACACTTTGAGGGTGTGGACAGTGACAGGGGAGGTATACTTGGATAGCCCTGGATGCTCTCTGGGCACCCATGGCACACAAGCCAGGTTCCATATTTCAGTATTTGTTCGATACACCATGATGCCAGACTGTCCACTATCCGCTTCAATGCAATCCCCTCATAATACTTGCGAATGACAGGCACACCCATGCCTGCCATCCGTGTGGTGCATTGCAAGGTGTGGAGAGCCAAATGTGGGCTCCGTCCATGCCATATATATTTCAACAACAAACTGTTTAGGCTCGAGAAGGATCTGAGCAAGGAAATAGGTATCCTTTGCAAATCGGAAAGAACCCGGGGTAACAAATTCACCTTTAACGCACTGACTCGGCCCACCCACCAGAAAGTCACCCAGTCTTTTTTTTTTTTTTAAATCCGGTGGAGATCAGTGGATAAATCAACTTTTTTTTTAACTTTTTTTTAAAAGTGAAGAAGCCTACATGAGACACCGGAAATTACTGTTTTTTTGTAGTATTTAAGTATCTCTCGCAGTCTTATTAACAGTCTTATTAACATGTCTCTGTATCCTGCTGCATGGCTGCATTGTATGACTGTCAATTTAAGTACGGTATGTCTGTAATCTATGACAGTCTTCTGTAGCATCAAATTTACTCAATATGACATACCTCCTAACCATCCCAGATTCTGTGGGACGGTCCTGCAATTTCAACAAACCCTGAAGAGTCCTGGAACTGATGGTTTGGTCTCCACAAAGCCTTGATCTCAACATTATGGAGTCTGTAGCCCCATACACACTATCAGATTTTCTGCTGATTTTTTTCCTTCAGATTTAATAAAACCATATAATATTAGGTCAAACCTTAGGAGTTTCAATTTGTATGCAATCAGGCAGGCCCTTGCTCTACATGGTTTTGGTAAATCTGAAGACAAAAATCAGCAGAAAATCTGATAGTGTGTATGGGGCTTGTCTGGGATTACATGAATACATAGAAGGATTTGAGGCAGCCTACATCCACAGATATGTGGTTAGTTTTTCAATATATATGGAACAACCTACCTGTCAAGTTCCTTCAAAAAACTGTGTGCAAGTGTACCAAGAAGAATTGATGCTGATTTGAAGCCGAAGAGTGGTCACAGCAAATATTGATTGATTTACATTTTTCTTCTGTTCGCTCACTTTGCATTTTGTAAATTGATAAAAAATAAACAATTAAAATATAGATTTTTTTAAAGCATTCTTACTTTAGAGCATTTACTCATACCTGCCTAAAAGTTTTGCACGGATTTTGCATCCATCCGTGGAGGCTGAACTTTCCTCTCTTCGAAGCCAGGTCAATGACCTCCTTGGCTACAAAGCCAAGGCGGCGTTACAAAAATGCAGACTCGTGGCCTATGAATCGGGTAATAAGTGCGGGCGTATTCTGGCGCGGGCGGTCCGAGACATTAAGACACAGACCTATGTCCCTCGAATTAGGTCGGAAGCGAATGTGGATGTCGGCCTCCCGCATCAGATAGCGGCTGCATTCAAAAACTTTTACAATACCCTCTACAATCTACCACCCCCTCCGGGAGGACGACCTCTGATGGAGGCGTATGTGAGTTCTAGTCAGATCCCCACATTATCACCTGACAGTGTAGCTGAATTGGAGGCCCTGATAACTCCTGAGGAGTTGGAGTCGGCGCTTAACACGGCTAAACCTGGGAGGGCGCCTGGACCGGATGGCTTCACCCTCCCGTATTATAAGACGTTATTCCCCATCCTTAGCCCTCATATGGTGACCTTTTTTAATGACATAGGGAACACGGCCACCTTCGTCACTGATACTACTCGGGCCCATATCACGGTCATCCCCAAAGAAGGCAAAGACCCCTTGGCCTGTAGTAGCTACAGACCAATCTCATTGTTAAATACGGATCTTAAATTATTCACCAAGATATTAGCAACACGATTGGCCAGACATGTGCAGTCCCTAGTCCATCAGGATCAGGTGGGCTTCATTCCCACGAGGGAAGCCAGAGACAGCACAACCAAGGTATTGAATCTGATCCACGTTGCGAACCAGGGCCCCACTCCTTCCATTTTCCTTAATACAGACGCTGAAAAAGCCTTCGACAGGGTTAACTGGGAGTATATGTCCACTGTCCTCCACCACATAGGCTTAGGTGAGAAAATGCTTAGGTGGATAGCCCAATTATACGCTACCCCGACGGCACAAATTAAGGTGAATGGGATACTGTCGGAGCCCCTACTGATTAAAAATGGAACCAGGCAGGGCTGCCCGTTGTCGCCGCTTCTTTTTGCCCTTTCCTTGGAGCCCTTTCTATGTAGAGTTAGGAATAACCCCGATATCCAAGGCATAGTTGCGGGTGATGCTCACTTCAAGGTCTCTGCGTATGCGGATGACTTGCTGTTCTCCCTCTCCAATCCAGTGATATCCCTCCCGAATCTCCTCCGGGAATTCGAGGAATACGGGCAAGTCTCTAACCTAAAGATTAACTACACTAAATCGGAAGCCATGGGAGTGGCACTGTCGCAAGCGACCATGCAGGGGCTTCGGTCCAGCTTTAATTTTAAATGGACGTCCACGGCGCTGTCGTACCTGGGGACTTTTGTCCCGGCAAATCTAAATCACGTCTTTAAACTCAATTTCCCTCCCCTGCTGACCAGAACCAGGACTCTTCTGGAATCCTGGAATAAAGGCCTTCATTCATGGTTTGGCAGGTGTAACCTGCTTAAGATGTGCATCCTGCCCAAATTTTTATATCTGCTGCAGGCACTCCCTATTTCGGTACCCACGTCATATTTTCGACAGGTTCACGGTTTGTTTACTGGCTTTATTTGGGCATATAGGAAGCAGAGATTGGCCCGGAATTTACTCTCCATGCCCAAACTCTTCGGCGGCCTTGCCGTTCCTGATGTAAAGAAATACTATCAGGCGGTACACCTCGGTAGAATTGTAGACTGGTGCCGGCACCGGGATCTGAAGCTGTGGATCCGGTTGGAGCAGGCCCAGGTCCGGGTGCCGTTATCAGGGGCTGCCTGGTGTTATAGACACCTCCCGGCCCACATGAAGAGGCATCCCCTGATAGGGACGACGCTACGGGTGGGGTCACAGATTTGCTCAAAGGGGTCGCTATCCACGCCTAACTCCCCGCTATTTCCTATTATGGGGAACCCACAATTCTCCCCTGGTATGGACCCCCATCTTCTGCAGGCCATGTCCAGTAGCGGGTGCACACAAGCACGATGTTTCCGGACAGGTGGGGACTGGCCGTCTATAGAGGCGCTCTGTAATTCATCGGGACCCTATAAATTAGCCTTCTGGACTGCTGTCCAACTTAGACACTTTTTTCGAACCCTCCCATCCCCCCTCCGATTTGACGGACCGTTGACTGCCTTTGAGGAATGTTGCTCTGGCAACGGGGTGCTTCCAAGAACGCTGTCCACAATGTACAATCTCCTTATCACACCCGGGGATGATGCTCATTTGACCTTCCTGACAAAATGGGAGAGGGACTTGAACTGTACGTTTACTCCGAGCCAGACTCAAAACATTGTAGCATTGGCCCTGAAATCTACCATCTGTACGACCATACAGGAAACGAACTATAAAATCCTGACGAGATGGTACTTAACTCCTCAGGCTTTGCATTCTTTCTATCCGACCACCTCTGCGCTTTGTTGGAGATGCGGACTGGAACAGGGCACTTTGTTGCATGTGTTTTGGTCATGTTCGAAGTTGTCTCACTTTTGGTCCACTGTTAGGACCGTTATTCAAAAATTTACGGAGTATAATGTCCCCAATGACCCGGCCTTCTTCCTCCTGCACGTGAACGCCATGTCCACTAAAAAGTACAAAAAATCCATTCTATGTCCTCTGGTGAATGCCGCAAGAGCATGTATACCGCTCCACTGGAAAAGCCAGGCCCCTCCATCGGTGGCGTCCTGGGTTCGTAAGGTGGAGGAAATTAGTAGACTGGAGGACCTGGTGCTTACGGGGAGGCAACAGCAGGAAAGATTTAGGAAAACATGGGCACTCTGGCACCAATTTATCTTCTCGCCCGAAGGGGTATCTCTGAGGACCTTGTAATATGTTCGGCGATATATACTGCATGGGGGGTAGGGCAGTCCTGAATCAACCAGAAATCCCCCCCTCCCCCCCCTCACCTCACCCCCCCCTCTCCTTCCCCCCCCCCTCACCTCACCCCCCTCTCCTTCCCCCCCCCCCTCACCTCACCCCCCTCTCCTTCCCCTCTCAGTCTTCCCCGTCAGTGTCCCTTCCCCTACCCTTAATGGTCTCTGCCTTGGTACTGGGTTTTTACCGGGGTATCGAGGTTCTGATGAGAGCCGGAGATGGGGGAACTGAAGGGATCTAGGCTCCCAAACACGCTTCGGCATTGGAGGTGTTATGGATGGGCCATGTACAATGTTTTTTATGATCCTGTCTCTCCCGTGAACTCGGCAATATGTTTGATGTATGTTTCCCTTTTCCTCCCTCCCCTTTTCTTTTGTATCCCACTTCTATGTTGTATTACATGTCCATGCCCATGTTGGGCATTGTTTGAAAATTAATAAAATTTATATTTGAAAAAAAAAAAAAAAAAAAGTTTTGCACGGTACTATGTGTGTGTGTGTGTGTGTGTAGTAGAATAATACACGGTGTGTTATGGAGGTAACTGTGCCCCATCCATCTTTGTTACAGGTCACTGGTTGATGAAGAAGGCAGTTTCATGTCCTGAAGTTCAGAGCTGTAAATGTAGTTGATAGCCGTAACTGAGAATTTGCAGTAGGAAGTGTTCAGGGCTGTGTGTGCATTCCCTGACTATGATGTCATGCTAATGGCTAAGGGACCAGCATCACACATGAATCTCTGCAACAGCATAGAGATGGATTCCTAGGTATATATGAGGAAATGTTTCACCATCCTCTGGATTGTCTGTCTGATTTGTCATAGAATCACTGTCTGGTACAAATCCTATAGAGATTTCCTTGGAACTGTCCTTAAGTGCCTTCTAGTATCCATCTAATTATCTACAACCCTTCTAGTATCATCAGCTAGAAGTTACATCTAGTAGTTGGATCCTGGTTAATACATAGGAACAGTAAATAGGTGGTACTGCCTGCTGAATATGACAGTAGGATACATTTTGCTGCTCCACCATGCAAAGCATTGCAACTGAAGCATATGAGGCATGGGGCTGTGTGTTGGTGGCGCAGGGGCTTTGTTTTGGTGATGGTGGGGCAGGGGCTTTCTGTTGGTATTGGTCGGGCAGGGGCTGTGTTTTGGTGGGGCTGGAGTTGTGTGTTAGTGGTGTGCAGGGGCTGTGTATTGGTGGTGCGGCAGGGGCTGTGTATTGGTGGTGGGGCAGGGGCTGTGTGGTGGTGGGGTAGATGCTGTGTATTGGTGGTGGTGGAGCAGAGGCTGTGTGTTGGTGGTGGTGAGGTAGGGGCTGTGTATAGGTGGTGGTGGAGCATGGTCTTTGAGTTGGTGTATGTTAGTAGTGGTGGGCCTGGAGTTGTGTGGTGGTTAGGACGGGGGTTGTGTGTTGGTGGTGGGGCAGGAACTGTGTGTTAGTGATGGTGGGGGAGGGGCTGTGTGTTGGTGGTGATGGGGCAGGAGATGTGTGTTGGTGGTGGTGGGGCAGGAGCTGTGTGTTGGTGGTGGTGGGGCAGGGGCTGTGTGTTGGTGGTGGTGGGGCAGGGGCTGTGTGGTGGTGGTGGTGGTGCAGGCGATGTGTGTTGGTGGTGGTGGGGCAGGGGCTGTGTGGTGGTGGGGCAGGGGTTGTGTGTGGTGGTGGGGCAGGGGCTTTGTGTGGTGGGGCAGAGGCTGTGTGCTGGTGGGGCAGAGGCTGTATGTTGGTGGTGGTGATGGAGCAGGGACTGTGTGTTGGTGGTGATGGGGCAGGGGCTGTGTTTTGTTGGTGGTGGTGGAGCAGGATCTTTGTGTTGGTGTATGTGTTGGTGGGGCAGGGGCTGTATATTGATGGTGGTGGGGCTGGAGTTGTGTGGTGGTTGGGACAGGGGCTGTGTGTTGGTGGTGGGGCAGGGGCTGTGTGTTGGTGGTGGGGCAGGGGCTGTGTGCTGGTGGTGGTGGGGCAGGAGTTGTGTGTTGAAGGTGGGGCAAAAATTGTGTATTGGTGGTGGTGGGGAAGGAGGAAGGGGGAATGTCAGGAGTTGTGTGGTGGTGGTATGGGATGTGAAGCTATTTGTGTAATGATGATCTGCTTTGTGCTGGGCTACAAGGTTGACACATGTACTGCTAATCCATCCAGACCTGAACAAGGAGTGGTTCCCCTAGACACAATGAGATACTCTTATTTCGGGACTCCATACGCGGTGGGGACAGATATGTTTCTACTTCAGGCCCACTATAAGCTACTAAAGGACTTTATTGCACCTCTTAACCACTTCAGCCCCGGAAGGATTTCCCCTCTTCTTGCCCAGAGCATTTTTTGTGATACTGCACTGAGTTGCTTTAACTGACAATTGCGCGGGCGTGCGACATTGCACCCAAACACAATTGACGTTCTTTTTTTCCCACAAATAGAGCTTTCTTTTGGTGGTATTCGATCACACCTGCGTTTTTTTATTTTTTTTGCGCTATAAACAAAAAAAGAGCAACAACAAACAACAAAAACAAACAACAAAAAGAGCTAATTTATCGGTAAAGGCTGACAAAATACAATAGTCCATCCAGTTCAACCAGTGTAGGTGTATGTGTATCAGTTTCTATAATGATTTCCCGTATCCATGTATGTTGTGTCCTTTTAAGATGTACATCCAAGAGTCTTTTAAAAATATCCATACTCCCCGCAGCCAACACCAATTGTGGGAGAGTTGCACATCCTTATTGCCCTAACAGTGAGGAACCCCCTACGCAGTTTAAGGTTAAACTGCTTCTCCTCCAGTCTCATTGTATGCCCCGCGTGTCCTTTTACACTCCCTGGGACTGAATAGTTTATTTCTTATGTGGGATCCCCATTGAGATATTTGTAGATCACTATCATGTCCCCTCTCAATCGTCTCATCTCCATTGAAAATACATTTTTAGTGTTTGTACCCGTTCCCTCGTAATTTGAGGTCCTCCATTCCCCTTATTGGTTTTGTTGGCCTTCTTTGGACTCTCTCCAGCTCAAGCACATCCCTTGTTAGGACTGGTGATCAGAACTGGATGGAAAACTCCAGATGTGGTCTAACCAAAGTTTTATAAAGTGGCAGAATTATAGTTTTATCCCTGGAGTATATCCCTTTTTATGCATGCTAACATTCTGCCTGCTTTGGTAGCTGCAGCTTGTGGTGGGGGGTGGGGGGGGGGGGGGGGATTTACGTCCATTGAGTTAAATTTTGGTAATATTGGAAATGTTGGGTGGTTACTTAGAACTTTTGAATGTTAGAATGTTTGTCTTAATCTTTGTGAACCTATAAAATGTAGAATAACCCAGAGCCTGAGGCTGTTTTCAGAGGGATGTCCCTTTAAATTATCCACCTGGTGTGCCGATCTTACCTCCTGGAAGTACTATTTACCTGACATACACATACCTCCCAACATTTTGAGATGGGAATGAGGGACACCTACTAGCAAACGTATGTAGGCATAGGACACGCCCTCTGTCACACCCCCTTAAAGGAGAATTAACTAAAAAAAAAAGTTAATTAAATCCACAAGACCACTACTATTCCTTTATATTGGTTTTAAAAATGTACAAATGCAGCAATTTAGAAATTGGATGAAAGTTTAGTACTGGGAAACACCTTTTGAAAAATAAAAAGTACATTTTATATACAACTATGAGGATCAGACCAAAATGAGGGACAAATATGAAGGAAAGAGGGACAGAGGGACATTGCTCCAAATCAGGGACAGTCCCTGGAAATCAGGGACAGTTGGGAGCTATGCGTAATATACCGGTACTTTAGGTTGCTGACTAGCAAAAGGTTTGCTGATATGGACTTTTTCCTTCACTCCGACTTTTCTGATCTGCAAATTTTTCCTTGTCAATGACAGTATTGAAGTAAGTGGGTCAGTGAGCATTTTTAAAAAGTAGTCGGCATTCAGCAACAGCACATCCATCTTTATTTCATTTAAGGATTACTTTAAAGATTTGCATGCCAAACTATGCCAGCCATAATCCAGGATTTACCATGTTGTGTGCATGCAGCATTGTGCAGTGGCTGACACATCGTGACTCGGTGAAGCTAAGCACACATAGGGGGTTATTTATGAAAGGCAAAGCCACTTTGCACTACAAGTGCATTTGGAAGCATGGGCGTCCGCAGAACTTTTTCCAGGGGGGGGCATCATTTTAAGGCCACTCATGCTCCGCCCCTTTTTGACAATCTCATGAAAATCTTTCCACAGGTAATACATATGTGTGATATAACAGATAATTCATCTTCACTTTGTATTGGAAGTTACTCTGGCGGCTGTGTTCCATGCCCATATAGCCTAGAGAATGTACATCTTTTTATATTGCAATACATCTGTTGTGGCCATATTTTGATCTCATACTGTCACCGTATAGGCTGTTTTCATCAAGATAAAAATATGGCAACAATAAATGTATTGCAATGTAAAAAGAGGTACATTCTCTAGACTATATGGGCCTGGTACGCAGCCACCTCAGTAACCTTGCGGACGCCCATGCTTCAAAAACTATATATATATATATATATATATATATATATATTATATATATATATATATATATACACACACACACATAAATATATATATATATATTGAAATTCCAGTTAATAGTGGTAAGTGATCAATCATCAAGGGGGACCCCAGGAACTCAGAACATGGGTTGGGGGGCACCTTCTGCAGAAAGAATGCTCTAAGGTAAGGGGGGTGGGTTACTAATATAAGGAGGAAACCCTTTATATCAGTGCCCCTTACATTATCGTATTCACTCCCCACCTTACATCTCCCCCCCACCCCCGACTGGCCTGGCGGTGCTTTCACTGACCTCCTCTCAGGTGCACTGTGCAGGGCTCAGTCAGTCGGCTCTAGCTTGGTGGCTCTGGTTTTATCCTATAGTCTGCTGTCCACACAAGTCTGACTTCTCCCATGGCCCCCATCCCGGCGGCGCTCCCACTCTTGACTGCTCTCCAGACTCCCTCAAAGACTGCAGTCATGCTACAGGAGATGGTCAGAGACTGCAGACTTGATGCAAGAGCTCAATGCAGCCTCACCAATACCCATCAAATGCAGCCTCACTGTGCCCACCAATGCAGCCTCACTGTGCCCACCAAATGCAGCTTTACTGTGCCGTGAATGCAGTCTCACTGTGCCCATCATTGCAGCCCCTCCTGTGCCCCATGTCCCAGTCTGCAGTCCCTGTCTGTGGGAAGGTGTGTTGTTGATGCTCGGTACGGTACCTTGCATGCCAGCAGGATATCCATGATGGCCATCAGCAGGCAGGTTCTGGTCTCATTTTGGATGGGGACCGTGCTCCTTCCAGAGGATCTGTCTGCTGTGAGATGGAGTGGTCCCTGGTCACCTGCACCTTCAGCCATCCTCATTTTCCGGCCCCCAGTCAGCCCGTCCTCTGGTCCTGGGGAAGTGGAGAGCACTGGGTGGGAGTTGGAGAGAAGGGAGAGCAAAGAGTACTGGCGGGGTTGGAGAACACATGGGTGGGGGCAAAGAGCGAGGGGGAGCGGAGATCACAGGGGTGGGGAGCGGAGAGCGCTGGGGGGGGGGAACTTGAGAGCACTGAAGGGGCCAATAAGAACATGGGTAGAGAGCACGGTAGGCTGAAAGCACTGGGGGGGGCTAAGAAAGTGGGGTGGTGAAGAGCATTGGGGGGGCGAGCTTGAGAGCACCAGTGGGGGCCAGAAAGAACAGGGGTGGAAGCACGGGGGACTGGAAAGCACTATGGGGGGTGGAAAGCACTGGTAGGGTTGGAGAGCACATGGTGGGGGCAAAATTCAGGGGGAGTGGAGAGTACAGGGTTGGGGAGTGGAGAATGCTGGGGGGGGAGCCAAAAAGAACAGGGGTGGAGAGCACGGAGGGTAGAGAGCACTGGGGGGGCTGGAGAGCACCAGGGGGGCAGAAAGAACAGGGGTGGGGAGAATGGGGGGCTGGAGAGTGATGGGGAGAGCTGAAGAGCACTAGGGGGAGAAAGAACAGGGGTTGGAGAGCACTGGGGGGGAAAGAACAGGGGGAGAGCACTGGGGGGAGTGGAGGGCACTTGGGGGGGCAGAACAGGGGGGAGAGCACTGGGGGGAGAACAGGGGGAGGAGAACTGGGGGAAGTGGAGAGCACTGGGGGGAGAACAGGGGGGAGAACAGGGGGGAGAGCACTGGAGAGGAGAACTGGGGGAGTGGAGAGCACTGGGAGAAACAGGGGTGGAGAGCACTGGGGGGAGTGGAGACCCCTGGGATGGTGGCTAGAGAAGGATGGGGAGAGCTGGAGAGCAGGGGGGCAGCAAGAAAAGGGGAGGAGAAAACTGTGGGGGGGGTGGAGGAGAGCACTGGGGGGGGGGCAAGGGGGGAACACTGGAGGGAGAACAGGGGGGGAGCACTGGGGGGTGAACGGGGGGAGTGGAGAGCACTGGGATGGTGGCTAGAGAAGGATGGGGAGAGCTGGAGAGCAGGGGGGCAGCAAGAACAGGGGAGGAGAGAATTGTGGGGGGGCAGGAGAGCACTGAGGGGGGGGGCACTGGGGGGGGTGGCAGGAGAGTGTGGTGGAGGAGAGCACTGGGGGGAGGCAGGAGAGTGTGGTGGAGGAGAGCACTGGGGGGGGGGGGGTGGCAGGAGAGTGTGGTGGTGGAGGAGAGCACTGGGGGGGGGGGGGGTGGCAGGAGAGTGTGGTGGTGGAGGAGAGCACTGGGGGGGGGGGGGGGTGGCAGGAGAGTGTGGTGGTGGAGGAGAGCACTGGGGGGAAGGAGAGTGTGGTGGAGGAGAGCACTGGGGGGGGGGGGGGTGGCAGGAGAGTGGTGGTGGAGGAGAGCTCTGCGGGGGGGGGCAGGAGAGTGTGGTGGTGGAGAGCACTGGGGGGCAGACTGGGGGGCAGGAGAATGTGGTGGAGGAGAGCACTGGGGGGCAAGAGAGTGTGGTGGTGGAGGAGAGCACTGGGGGGGGCAGGAGAGTGTGGTGGTGGAGGAGAGCACTGGGGGGGGGGCAGGAGAGTGTGGTGGTGGAGAAGAGCACTGGGGGGGGGAGGCAGGAGAGTGTGGTGGTGGAGAAGAGCACTGGGGGGGGGCAGGAGAGTGTGGTGGTGGAGGGGAGCACTGGGGGGGCAGGAGAGTGTGGTGTGGAGGAGAGCACTGTGGGGGCAGACTGGGGGGGCAGGAGAGTGTGGTGGAGGAGAGCACTGGGGGGCAGGAGAGTGTGGTGGTGGAGGAGAGCACTGGGGGGGCAGGAGAGTGTGGTGGTGGAGGAGAGCACTGGGGGGCAGACTGGGGGGAGGAGAGTGTGGTGGAGGAGAGCACTGGGGGGGCAAGAGAGTGTGGTGGTGGAGGAAAGCACTGGGGGGGGGGGGCAGGAGAGTGTGGTGGTGAAGGAGAGCACTGGGGGGGGGGGGCAGGAGAGTGTGGTGGTGGAGAAGAGCACTGGGGGGGGGAGGCAGGAGAGTGTGGTGGTGGAGAA